>NW_008661220.1:23979-48466 GCF_000695815.1 Acanthisitta chloris
TTGCCCAAGGATGCTGCTGTGGAGCTGCTCAGCTCCTGCTCTGTGCAAACCACAGCCTACAGAGACTTTCATGGGGCATCCACCATTTCCCTTTTGAAGTCTGAACTTAGAACTGATTTATTTGTTTTGTAATGGATAGGTTGGCTCACTGTCCTGGTGAGTTATCTGCTTTTGTTAGATATGTGAAAACGTTGTATAAATCCAAGTTGCTGTTGCTGCACTTGAATAGTAAGTGGTGCATAGCGTGTTCTTCATACAGGAGCACAAAACCCACCACAGCTGAGTTATGGCTGACAGCTGGTCACATCTAAAACAAGAAACAGATAAAAATTAAGCAGTAAATAACCCAACAAGGTTGAGGTCCAGCCTCTCTTCATCTGGCTCCAGTTCTCACTTACAAATGGAATTGTGGCTGAATCTATAGCTTTAGCTACCTGGATTTTCTTCTCAGGTATTTAGTAGTATGTGGTCTCATACTTCAGTTCACAATTGAATTACAGGCACAAATGTTGTTGATGCTAAGGGAGCCTAAATGACTCTGCAAAAGCCAGAAAGAAAATCCAGGGTATATTTGAGAACGGAGCAGAGTCTTCCAAATCCCCCAAGTAATCCCTTCACCTTACCTTTTTTGCATCTGTGCTGGAGTTGTTAAGGTATTGCTGGTATTGGTGGTAACTTGAGCTGATAGGTATTTCTACAAAATCTAGTTTTAAAAATAACATTCAGCCAAACTGAAACTTACTTTGAATGTTCACATTCCATAATGTTATCAGTAGTATTACACTTTTCATAATCAACGAAGGCTTTGGTTTTCAAAATGTGACTGTATTTTGGCAAAATTAAGATTCTAATCTTTATGTAGATTTTTGTTCTTCATTAATTTACTGCAGATAAAGAAAAATCCCACTTTCCGAATAGCTTTTATTTAGAATACAGTTCAGTTGTGCTTCAGAAGTAATTGGTTGGTAATTCTCATGCTCATTCAACTCTAGGTTTCCAAGCTATGTGTGCTGAAAATGTAACCACTTTCCTCT
The DNA here is from genome assembly GCF_000695815.1 of Acanthisitta chloris. Lineage (NCBI taxonomy): Eukaryota > Metazoa > Chordata > Aves > Passeriformes > Acanthisittidae > Acanthisitta > Acanthisitta chloris. Next base: position 25,014 of record NW_008661220.1, read on the forward strand.
TGCTGAAAGTATAGTACTTAGGATTTTTTAAGTCTAGTACTGGGCGAACTGTGCCGAGTTTGATGTCGATGCTAAAGCCTAAATCGCACTTCTGAAATCCTCATCATGTGTAAAACAGTAGCACTAAACTGAATGGGAATAGCATCCCATAAAAACCAGGCAACCTGGAGTATGATTAAGAGACAGTAATTTTTCCTTATTCCGACCAGCATGGTTTCAGTTTTCATACTTTGCTTTTTAACACTTTACCATTGCACACATGCATGTATTCCCTACCACCGTCCAAAGATTTCTGTACGGGCTCCTAAATTTGTCCCACTCCCTCCTGCATGGAAACAGTGAAAACTCTACTTGAATCCAAACAGTCTTTAATTTCCTGAAGATTTCTCTGCAGCCAAGCCGTGTCTGAACAGCTTGCTGCATTCGCGGCTTCGCTGTGTTTTGAACATGTTGCCGTGTGTGGATGGCAGGAGGTGAGGAGAAGATGGTGGATACATGTCCTCTTTGGAGAGGAGCTGTTTGACCCTTAGCTCCTTGTTTTCATACCTGATGTGGAGAGCTGTTGTACATACGGAATGGTATCAGCTGCGCGGCAGCGAAGCAGAATTATTTTAAAAATTCTTACTAAGTGGAAAACGGGAGGAAAAAAATTTGAATATTAAAAAAAAAAAAAAAATAATCCCCTTTCTTCGACGGGTGCTAAAGCTGCACCTGCCAGCAAGCACTAATAGGGCTTAGTTCACTTGATTGAGCATTACTCGGGGGAGATTTTGGGCCAAGTTTCCAGCCTTGCCAACAGTTTCTTTCTCCACTGTAATTCATTAATTAGCAGCTATACCTGTTTACATAATGAAATGTAGGAGAGCTTTTATCAGTGTGTTGCCATATGAAATGTCACCGTGTTCTCTTGATCAGATTAGAAATCTCTGACCAGAAAGTCCCCAGCACTTCAGAATGTTGTGTGTGACTCATGAAAGGGAGTAGTTAATGATGGTGCTAGTGAAAAAAAAATCAGTCCAGGCACATTTTCTGTGGTGTCATTTCCCGAGACTCAAATATTTGAAAGTCAAAAAAATTAATACTTTTATGCATGCAGTGTTTAAATTTAAACTTGTGTTCTCAAATGAGATGTTTTAATTCTGTTGCTCAGTCTTGCTTGGAAATAAAAAACTCATTCAGTTATGTCAGGGGAGTTGAGATAAGCAGTGCTGGACATCAGCCTGTCCTGCCATGCTGAAGTGCCATGGGAACATGCCAGTGCTGGGGGACTGGTCCTGTGGGGGGTTGTTTGAAGTTGATATGGAGCTGGCACCGATGTGTACAATTTTGGCAGCTCCCTGCCAGAACAGTGCAGCTGATGCAGTGTGTGATAGGATGCAGGCAGGAGGTTCAGACACAAGCACGGATGTTTTTCAGACAGGAGCTGCACAGCCAGGAAGCTCCAGCACAAGACATGGACCTTCCCAGTTCAGCCACTGCCAGTTGTGTGCACCAACTGGTGCTGGTCTCAGTGTGACATCTCTCCAAGTTTTAACCTCATTCGGTCCCTGACCAGTTTATAATAAATGTGGACATGTCAGATTTACCTTGGTTTTAAGAGTGATGGAGTTTGAAACTGCATAGCCTGTTGTGAAAACTGAATGCATATTCCTAGATGTGGAGTACAGTGTATAGTACCTGCACAGAGAAATCACAGCTTACACTGGGGTTCTGCTAGTAAGGTTGTGTAGGTATGTATGTATAGATTCCTGCAACGCTGGTTGGAGAAGGATGTAGGGCTGGCAGCATGGAGTATATTTAGGTGCATTCTTTCTTTCTTTTTGTCAAGGGCCTGTCTCTGTTGTGATGTGATTGGAGATTAATTTCGGTGGATATTAGTATTTAAAAGGATTTTCTCCTCGTCTTTCCTTTAATCCCCTTTTCCTTCGTTTCTTTCTGTACTGTGCTGAGATTTGTTGAAAGGGATGGGGAAGAGTTTGTTTTTCCCTTTTTTGGCAGACTGAGCTCTATATGGTTTGTGTGAATTCATCTTTCAGGATAGAACATTTAAAGGCAAGAACTCCTCTTTGTGCCTGTGGAAGGGTAAAATCAAGCTTCTCCTACAGTGTGTTTCAAAGTGTTTCATTAGGAAACAAGAACATTTTACATTCACATATCCTAACCAGAATTCATTTTGAAGAGGCTTGAAGGCAGTGACAAATAGAAGGGTTTTATAATGTGTAACTCAGCTGAACTGCCAGAGTTCTGCAGAGAGGCATCCTTTGTGCAAAGCTAAAAATGTCATAGGCTAGAATGAAGTAATAGTATAAAGTAAATTTCTGAGATTTTCCTTTAAAAAATATTCTTCAAGCTTTCACAATAGAGCTGTGCTTTTAAAGCAGTCAGACCTATCCCCTACAGATTAATTAGTAGTACAATGCTTGATTTTGAAAAGGAGAAGATGGTAAAGGTGGTTGCATTGAAAAACTTGTCAAATGTCTTGAAAACACCTGGTGAGAATAACCAGCAAGAATGCTCTGCAAGGGAGCAGAAGGATGGTCCAGAGCCACACAAACCTGCTCTAGAGAAGGTGGCATCACCCTGTTGGGTTCAGCACGAGTTCCCTTTGGCACACAGTCTCTGCTCAGCCCCTCTCTATCCACTTTGGGACTCCCAAAGTGATTCCTTTACTTTAGGTCTGGGGATTGTAACATCCCTGGGCCATCACAGCAGATCTGTAAGGGCAAGAGACCAAATCCTTCCTGCACACCAGCCTTGCCATCCTGAGAAAACAGGTCATGGTCTGATCCTGAAATATGTTACCATTGAACTTTACAGTTAGTCTAGAGGGAAGAAACAATATCAAACCAAATAGCTCAGCTTTGTGGAGGATTTAACATGCTCTTACAGTGACCTCATGTGGAACTGAGCAGGCACCTTGCTGCCCTGCATGGGGTCAGTGAGGCTTCTCATAGAGCCCACAGCCTCCTGCACAGCTCTGCTGAAGGGTCCAACACGTTTCCTTGTCTCAGGGAAGGAGAGGTGGATTTCTTTCCAGCTGAATGAGCTCTCACCTTCAGAAAAGACATCTCCAGTTAGTGTTTCAGAGCCACAGTGTGTGTGCATGTCTGCGAGGCCAGAGCCAGCACTTGCCTTCAGCAGCTCAGCTATCCAACCTTGTTCTTTGCAGAATGGTTTTAATAAATGTTATATCAGTTTTAATATCATGAGTATTTCATTTACAAGGTGATGATGTGTTTGTAGAGCATGCAGTGCATTTCATTTAGCAGTTACATGCACTGAGGGATGCATTGAATAAAATATTACATTGAAATGAGATGATTTCTTTAATTCTATATACAGGCTCACTGGGTTGATGCATATTGCATGGAACCCAAACAGTGATGTAACTTCTGTAACCTAGTTCTTCATGCATTGTAATTCTTTCCATTGTGTGTTGTCCAGTGAATTTTAGGAGTATTATTTGCTGATATGTTCATTTTGATGCTATTCAAATAAGAAAGCAAGTCATTTCAATGCAGTAACTGATCATGCTGTGAAATTAGATTTTGAGAGCAGCCTGTAAAGAGAAATAGTCTGTTTGCTTTTTTTAGAGAACTGTTGCTCCTGCAGTGTTGGCTTTGCTTTTATGAGAGTGTCTGTAGTTCTAGAGCTGTTCCCTGGGAGATTGTGTACAGCAGCTCCTCAAAAAAGATTTCCAGCAAAGGCTGGGAATGTGCAGCCTGAGGAGACACACACCAGTGCAGGGACCCCTTCATCCAGCAGAGCCACCACCCCAAGAGTGAGGCATGGGGATAAAGCAGTGGGGACACCTCAGACCACCAAAGACAGATGAGTGTTTTGAGCAGTGCTGACCAGGGGCAGGACAGGAGTAGGAACAGAGTCCCCTCTTCACATGAGTAGAGGTGAGGACATGTCCCCCTGCTGCCTGAGGCTACAAGTGCTCTTCCATAGGGACTCATCTTCCCACACCAGTAGCTTTCCATGTTAAGGACACACTAAACAGTACTAGCTTATCAGACAGCTGAGAGCTTTCCTTTTGTCTTCTACCTTCTGCCTTGTTTGAGAGTGTAGAAAGTGAAATCAAGGCATTCAGCCTCCGTGCTACATGAGTCACTGGTCTTGAGTCACTTTAAAGACGTGAAGGGAAAAAAGCATCCTGGGTTTTCTCGGGCTGTGCTGCTGAAGGAGTCCACAAGACCTCTCAAGTACCTCCAGGCACGGTTTCTAAACCCTTCAAAGTTTCGTTGCGGTGTTGTTTGATACGTTATCCAACAGAATAAAATATTTCCAGTTAATGTTTTAAACATGTGTAGCTCTAACCAGCTAGTGCAGAGAGGCCAGCAGCAAGTATGGATGAGAGCTGCATTTCAGCCTGCACCATACTTACCAGTAAGGAACCACTCAAAATCACAGTTGCCTCATTTGCTGCTTTTGTGGAGGATGAGGGAGAGGAAAGCAGAGGGAAGGGAAAGCTTTTTGGAAGCTGGAGCCACCAGCCCCATGCTTTGTGCATATTCCCCTGTACAAAAGAGAGAGAGATTATTCTGCTGCTGTGGGGTAAAGGTTTTGCTGGCATGAAGTCGAGATGACCAGAAGAGGAAATTCATCCTGCATGTTCTATGTTACCACTTTCACATCCAGAAAATGTCCTTCCCTCCCTAAAATCCTGATTAATGTGCAGGGAGATGAGACATGGGCCCAGAATGGGAGGCAAATGACTGTGGCTGGGTTAGGGTATCAGATCTGAAGGCAAGGTCTGAGTCCCTCTCCCATATGTGGCTGGGTCTGTGCTAAAGACATAACTGAAACTAGGAGAGTTCTCAGGCCTGAAGCCTGGGTGAGTCAAATGTCCAGCTAAGCCTCACAGATTTTCATATTTTGTATGTAATTCCTTGGGGGAGCCCAGCAGGACTCCACAAGCTCAAGTCATCTTCATCATGTCTTGGAATTCCTTCTGTGCCCCAGAAGGTATCTAAAGGCTCATGTTGGCAAGGAGACAGATCAGATTTCAAACAGACTTCAAATCAAACAGATTTCAACATCTCGGATTTCAAACACAAAACTTTAGCTGAATAGTAGTAGATTGGCATAAGCAGATGATGCTCCTTCATGTCCTTGTAGCGTGATTTCTGTTGTGGTGTGAATGCTCATGTGAACAGCAGCAGGTGTTCAGTAAGTGCCAGGCAGCTCCTCACTTGCTTTTTAAGTCGGCCTTGGCTGATGAAGTGGAGGGAGAGAGAGAGGAGGGAGCTAGGAGGGTGTTTAACCCAGTGGCTGGAAAGTTGACTTCAATGAAGTTGTAGAGAAGCTGCATCTTCTGATAATTGCATTAATTATATCCCGAGGAATTTTTCATTTTCCTTGTATTTAAATGAGGTAGAATTGAACTTTTCCTCCCCTATTCCATTTTCACCCATTTTTTTCCCGGGCAGGACTGCTTATCTAATCAGCCACTAGTGTTTTCTCTGACAGTCTCACAGCTGTAGTGACACTCAAGTCTCAGTCACATCAAACAAGTAAATGACTTTCATTCACAGCACCTTTTGTCTGATCAAATAGGTAATTACTACGTGAAATTAAAGGCTTCAACAAAAAAGTTCTTTATTGTTCCTGACTGACAGAAGCGATACAAAGAGAAAGTGCTGTGATTCAAACGCCGTGGTGACACCAGCCCCATCATGGAAGCAATCAAAGGCATTACTTATACAGTAGAGTGAGAATACAAACCAGGCAGAGGCAGACTGTCAGACTGCCTTTAATCTCTGCTACCCCCCACAAGTCTCTTTTCCCTATTTTTTTTTAAAGGAGACTATCAGTTTATGCAAATAGTAAATATGGCAGGGAGATCCAGATATTAGAAATGTATTTGGAGGGTCAGTGGAGTTCCCACCATCAGTAAGTCAGATACTGTCTCTGATTGCCAAGTGATATCAGACTAATTCATGCCCTGGCTTTTGGGACTAGAGATCTTGATTTCCTTGAAGCAGAAAACAAAACAAAGGCAGCTCTTTGAAAATGAAGAATTTCAATATTTATTCCCAGCATCTCCTCTTAAAGCCAACATTTCATCCTCTGTTCTCTCGCTGTGTCCTTTAATCACTTCCTCTCTCTGCTGGTGAGCATCATGCTCTGCTCTTTGGATTTTACCTCTGGGAGAGGTAGATTTACCACCAAGGTGCTTTCAATTCAACTTTCACAAAGGGCTGATGATGGAAAATGGAATGGATACAGTTTCTTGAAATGCTTTTCTTTAATGAGGGCCACGGGGTTACTGCAGTCAGCAGAACTAATCGGGGAGCTGGTTCTGTGTATTAGTCTGTGCAATGGAGGTAAAGAGGAAGGTAAACATCAAGTAAATATGCCTGTTTGTCTATCAGTTATTAGTGGCACACGGTTGCCAGGAACAGAGTCAAGGTCGTGTTTGAGCAGGTATCTGTGACAAGAGATTGTGGGTCTGATTTATGCCAACAGGGAGATACAGTATATTTGCACTCACCTTCCCTGGGTCATAGGCCAAGTGGGTAAATTTCAGCATAATCTGCTTGGTTTTCCCCTTAGTGCATTCCAGAGACACTTGAATTTATGGAGCTGGTTTTATGTGGAAGTATATGATGTGCTGAGATCAGTACCCCACAGGGATGTTCCTGTGAGAGCTTCCCATGGGTTCAGGCTGGGGCTGTGCAGCTGCTCTGGTACCTGTGCTGAGTCAGACTGTAATCACAGAGCTGCTCCCTTTGACTCCTGTGATATTAGTCACGGAGCTATGTATTAACCCGACACACTCTCTGAACCCAGACGTTTACAAATATGTAAGGAATACTAATAGCAGTATGTGCTGCAAGAGTATAATCTCTCTCTGCTCCATGTGCCAAAGCACAAGATGTGCTATGTACCTATGCTGGATACACCTGATCAAGTTCTAGAGGTGAGATGACAGCACAGCCGAAGTTTCTCAGCAGTAATCACAGATATTGGAAAGAATAGATTCCCCTCATCTGCAGGAGTAGCACGGAGAGAGCTGAAAGCCAGTACGGTACAGTATCGGCAGGAATTACTGTCCACAAACCACTTTGGATCAAACTGAGGGTCATAAATCCAGCTGGTTCACAGACTCATTTGCCATTCTCCAAGCCTGCATCATCCATGCCCTTCGCTCTTCACCACAGTGTCCCCACTGAGCACAGTTGAGTGTGGAGTTTTATTAGAAGCAGGGCTGCTTGTGGAAGATCAAACGGCAATTGTAGCCAAAAATAGGATTTTTCCTCATCTGCCTCTAGCTAGGAATAGGAGACAAATCCTTTCTCTGAGGCCCATGCTGTACATGAGGTTATTCATTAGGACTAGTTGGGAGCTAAATTAGAACACAGCTGCCAGTCGTTGGGTAGTTCATCACACGGAGCACAGGCCACTTTGTGGCTCCCACCACTGCCTGAGAGTCAAATGAACCACAAGAGGCTGTTTTTAACCTGCACATCACCAAATGGTTTGAGAACAGATTGCCTGAGAGGTGGAGAGCAATCTCCTTGCTCCTGGGGCTGCTCCATCCCAGGAATCCACTTGCCTGCTTCCAACGTGTCCAGCAGTCCTGCAAACCAGCCCTGCCTCACTGGTTTTAGCAGTGAAGGCAAAGTTGGATGTTGTTATACATATATATAGAGTTTCTTAAGCTTTGGAGAGTCAATTCAATCATCTTGAAAGAACATACACAAAATATAAGCCTGAAATTGAAATGCCTCCAAAGCCTGGGGAGAATGGCAGAATGTGGATGAGGCTACCTGTATTCTTGCATGAGGTTTATTGTAGCTCAGGTTTAGCAGTGTGAGAGATTTTTACCTGTAAACTGAAGCTGCTGCTTTTGCTGATTGACAAAGGCACTGATGGTGTTTGCAGGTCTATAGGAGAATGTAGGCTAAAAAGCTTAAGGAAAAGATGTCTGGGAAAATTATGAATGGGTATTAGGAAAAAAATGGTAAATACACAAACCAGAAAGCTAAAAAAAATTACTTTCTAATGTCCATTTAATGATGCTTTGGGAGTGGAATGAATAGTTGAAAAGGCCATAGGAAATACAGACAGCAATACACTTAAGATAACAGCAAAGCTCCTGTTTGCATTGCTGCTGGTGTCAGAGCTCAGCCCGTTACCAGCAAATGTGCACTCCAGCAAGGGAAAGTTTGATTTCTAACCTTAAAGATACAATCTGTTTTCTTGGATTTGTTTCAAACTCTGCAGTGCCAGCTGCATAAAATACCACTAAGCTTTTGCACAGAGACATTTATAATCACTTTACCCTGTAGCAGAAAAAAAGTCTCCATTTAGACACTCATTCTGAGTTCATACACACATTAAGGACAAACTTTAGATCTTAATGAGGTGTAGGAGGGTTTTTTTTCCCCTTTAGTTCTGTTTTCTGCTCTCTTATAGATCATACTATTTTTCAGAGCATTAGGAAGAGAGATGCTGAATCTTTAATGTGATGTGAAACAAAAGAAAAATTCTGAACTGCAGCAGAGATGAACTTCAGAATTGTAATCTCTTTAAATCCTGATCCAGTGCTCACTGAAGTCAATGGAAAGGCTTCAATTGATTTCGGCTTCTAAAGCTCAGTGGGTTATGTTGGTTTTTGTCTTGTTAGTTTAACAACTTGTACTTCCTTCTTTGGAATTCTCCTCCAGTACGTTTATAAATAAAAAAGCTTTCCAAAAGCCACTTTACTAATACAATCAAATTGCAGTGGTTGTGTTTAGTGCTAGCTGGAGGCAGTGGCTTACAAAGAAAGGGTTAAATGGAGACTTTCTCTACCCTTCCAAGTCCCTCCAGAATCATTTCATCCTGCTGCAGTTTTCCATCCATCTTTGAGGTGTGACTGTCCCAAGGGCACAGTCTCAGCACAAGTGGTTCAGAAATCACCATGGGATGTGCCATGGTCAGTGGGCACAGTCCCTTCTGAAGGCTAAGCCTGTTCCCTGTGTCCTGCACCAGTTGCTGGTACAAACACCTTTCCACAGGGACAGACTGTTGTTGCACCTCTGCATCCTTGGTTCCACCACAGCACGAGTTTTCCAAGCTTCTCAATTTGTGTTTCTTGCATAACAGGAAGATAATAAACCACTTCAGATGTCTTTACTTTGGGGAAGCCAAGTTGTGTGAAAGCATTCCTTTTTTTAATCAAAAGGTCAAGTTGTTTGGGGATTTTTTTGTTAGATTGAATTTTCTTCCCTCTCTGCTGAGAAGTGACTAAAGGGCTCAATACTGTGGATACTTTTCTGCAAGCAAAATTCTGTAACTGTGGAATATTTTCATTTCACAAAACCTTTTCTTTCAGCAGAGACCAATTGTGAAAAGCATGTTCATAGTTTTGTCTTAAAGTGCAGATCTGATCAATTCTATTAGACTATATGGAGTGTGAACATAAATATTGACCAAAGGCTCTGTATAATTCAATATTTACTTGTCAGTTTGTGTCCCCTTGCCCAATGTTCATAGCTAGATACAAAAGGTTTAGGTTTTTTCTTCTAAAATCTTGTATTTCAGACCCAAGAAGCTTGCTTTGATTATTAAAAAATACATATCTCAAACCTTTATTTGCATCTGAGCATTTTGCCTATTTCTTTGTGTGGCTGGTTGGCTTTGATCCTTGTTAAGTGTTTGCAAGTAAGAGGAGAATAAAGAAGGGGAACAAAAGGCTTTTAAGGATATATCCTGCTGGAAAGCAACCTAGAAGTCATGACCATGAAGAAAAAACCTAGTGCAGTAGCTTTTATGTATGCTGCCTTTTGCTTCAGCAGACTTTCTTATCTTGAATGTGATTTCCCATTGTGTTTCATGACAGATTTTACCATTGATGGTAGAAATAGAAAAGTTACAGACCTGACACTTGTGTGCAAATGTTAAGATCTGAATGGAAACTATGTTCACCTCTGACACTGTACCATGACAAGCTTGCTAGCTGTGTTAGTAGGAAAATCAGTCAAATACTACTATATCTGGTTTATTTTGCAAAGAGCCTTTTTAAATAAAAACAGTTCTTTCTAATAACCATGAGACAATTCATATCAAATAATAGCCAGTTAGGATCATTTGAAAATTGCCACTGATTTCAGTAGTCTTGGGGCAGTTGTAGAACTGTAAAATCATTGGAATTTGTCATTAGAGTTGTGTAAAATCTATGTTCTTACTGAACATTTGGTAAAATGAATAGGTTATGAAGATGTGTTAGCATGCTGTGGAATGTTTTCTTCCCAGACAAATTCCTGCTAATTCCTTTCAGAAGAACAGTAAACCAGAGCCAGTTCAAACCTTCCCAACACTGTGGGTGGATTGAAATGGCTGGTTGCTCCCATGGCAGGAGAAGGGATGGAGTTGGGGTGAGGATAAGGATGGAGAGCCTGGGAGGTGTGCTCTGTGCCTGCAGGGAGAGATTAATGTACATAGAAGTGACTGCCCAGGGCTTTGGCACTGCCATTTGGCAATTTTATTTTTTTATCCTCTGTTGAGGTAGCAGTGACAGCAGCCAGATTGGTTTTCCAGGGCTTAGGAATCACTGAATGAGGCCAGAGGGAGCAGAGCTGGTTTTGTCACAGCCTCACAAACCACTTCCCCATGCAGCAGCCTTTGCTCAGAGCCAGCCCTGTATAAAACTGCCACAGGACTTTCGTCTCCTTCCTTATAATGTAAATACAGAGCAGCTCAGCTGCCCAAAATGGGTCTTTTTTAGATTGCCCAGATATTCTGGGATGGAAACTATGGCCAGTTACGTGCACCTTGCATTGTCATCAGTTCCAGTGCAAACCTGGCCTCTGTGGAATCTGTAACAAGTGCTGTGTTTTGGAGTATTTTGGGTAGTGCTCAGATACACAGCTTTGAGCAGAGCCTTGCACAGTCTCAGCACCACAAAGAAGGGTTGAGCTAAACAGTCAGAGCTGGGAAGGGACCCGAGAGCCCCAAAGTCAGCTCAGATCTGAGCTCTGCCTGAAACATCCAGAGCTCAGCGGTGGCCCTGGAGGGACATCCTCCTGCCTTAGTTCTGGGCACAGAAGCAGTTTCCCTATCAAAGAAAGAAAAGTGAGGAAAAAAAGTATGATCTCCTGGGAGAGAGGAAAGCTTGCTGGGGTTGTGCTGCGGCCACCAAGTCCCCTACAGTGCTGGTCTGGGGACACTTGAGTTGCACTTAGCAGTAATCAGTCCTTGTATCCTGGGAAATGATCTCTTGCCTGACTAATTATTCAGATGTGAAATGGCTGAGTTAAATAAGGATTTGAACATGCTACTTTTCCAGGTTCATGAGAGAGGTGGATTGTTCCTGTGTGCCTGCTTGTTGGAATAAGTGGCAGTGGTGGTTTGGGGGTGACCTCCTGGCCATGGGACATTTCAATCCAAGAGGAAATCTTGGTGAAAAGGAAACAGTCTTCTTGCAAGGCCCAGGAAAAGCAAAACCCTGTAACTCTGAATGTGGGCCGTAGTCGCTCAAATCTTGTTTAGAAAGGGCATAATATCTTTGCCAAACACATTTGCAGTGTTGGAGCTGCTCATAATTACGACCTTCATGAATTTATAACACTGTATGCTCCAGCAATGGAAAAGGCTCCTACACTTGAGTGATGAGATTTTGATAAAATAGGATTTAAATATTCTATTAGCAGAAATGTTATATTAAGTGATGAGGACGCATTCAAATGCTGCCTGACTTTCACCATGTGACTGTGAACTACATTATGCCTGGGTCAATTAGGCTATTTTAAACCCGTGGCTTTCTTGCATTAATCCTTTTCATAGGAAGCTAGTGTTCCCTCTGAATTTCACCATTTCTCTCCTGTGACCTCCCTTGAACACACAGCAGTGTCTCCTGCTAGTGGATCCAGCAGGCTCTGCTATTTTCCCTTCTTCTCTACTATGGTATGAGCTACAGTGCATGAGCACTGGGAATGAGGTTGCCCTTGATCCAACCTGAAATAGGTTCCTTCTAGGTAGACTCTCAGCTCCTGCTTGGATCTCCTAACTCCAGCTGCCCCAAATTCAAGTTGTCTTGTGTGTGTCATAATCCATTCCCAGCCCATGTAGCAGCACCAGGCTCCAGGGTGCTTGGAGACAGAGGATGGTGCTCTTAGGAGTGTGGAGAGGTATTAGCAAAGCTGAACATCTAGGCAGGTTGCAGAGGAAGCAGCTTTGTCCATAACTTGCAGCAGGTTGGTCATTTCTCGAAGGGGAAGGGGTAACTGTTCTATTTTCTGTTTTATGCCTAAAAGCTCAGCAGAGATCAAATGGAAGCATGTGGTAAGATGGGGCAGGAATTTACTGCACCCTCATGATTTGCACACAGACATTCCTCTAGGAGTATTTCACAGTGAAAGTGGAATAAGCTGTCGCCTGCAGTGACATTTCTAATGCAAACATCACCCCTGGGAGAGATAACAGGAAATAGCCACAAAGCAGGAGGGAGAGGAGGGAGTTGGACATGCCAGTGGATTGGTGCAGGGTAGGGGAGAGGTTTGCCCCAGAATTTATGGCTGATCAGTAGATTGTTGCATTTGAGCTGACTAACATCCCATATGTCTGTGTGCTTTTTTATTTTTAGTATTTAATGGTCTTTTTCTTTTCTTTTTCTACTCCAGTGGTCTCTGAAAGCAAAGCTGGCACAGGTCATGGGCATGCTATAATAATTGACATATATTATCAATCTCACTGCTCTTTCATGACCAAGAGTTGACCCAGTCCCTTTTGTATACCAGGTGATTTCAGGGAAGCAGTATTTAAAACCTTTAGTAGATCTAAGCGATAAATCCTGTATTATTAAATTCTTAGTCAAATATTTTGAAATGTGCTGAGGTCACATAGTTTTGGGGTTTTTTTGTTCATTTTTCAACAAGAAAAAAACCTGCAGGACCTAAAAGATCACTCAGTGAGCCTCTACTCAAGGATGTTGTATGGCACAGTCGGCGTGTGTACAAAGGCATTGGATCAGAATCAAGTCAGAATTAAATTTAGGCTCAAGAAACTTTGTTCTTGGTTTTGATTCTCAAAGCTGCTAATCCTAAATTATCATGAGAAAACATGAAAAAAAAAAAAGAGATATAAAGGCATCAGAGCAGCTGAGCTTTCAAATGGAAAGTCAAGTCAGACCTGCTGTCTGCACTCTTTTTGCTTCCTGGAAATGGGACATTGTAATTGTCTTGTGATGAGGTGTAATTGTGTTTACCTAAACCTGTGAGGTTTTTCCCCATTTACAGAAGCCTTAACAAAGCTAATTCTGTGAGCCATTGCAAGCAAGCAAACAGAAAATAGAATAAATCATCTACAAAACCCACACAAAAATCAATTCCTGGGGCAACCTGTATTATTTCTGACTGTTTTCTCACATCTGGCTTTGGTAAATAGTATTTTACATAGTGTGAATACCCAAGACTGTAATCATCCCACAGAACTCAAGTTTGGATACCAAAGTTGGAAAGCAGTAGTGTGTGACTCACCAATGAGATCCAGACAAGCAGCAAGGAGGAAAGTGCAGATAAAGCAAAGTGGGAGCAAAAGCAAGAAAAAATTAGGAAACATTTTCATTATTCTTTCACCTTTCATATTGACATCTCAAGTAATTTTCTGGGACAGACTTTGTGTAGCTGCCATTTAAGAAATAGTTAAAGGTCATGCAGCTTGGCCAGGCAAGATTAGCCATCTTTACAGGCTAATAAAATCAATGTGCAGACAACATCATGGTTTGCATTTAGATGCAGTGTATTCCAAATACATGTTTTAAAACAACCATAATGCACAGAGTGCAAATTGATCATGAAAACTTTTCAAAGGTTGTTCCATTCTTACAGGAATGAAAAGAATATTGAGTTCTCCAGTTTGTAGAATTGAGCTTGACCTTGCACATTCATTCAAGCAACCTGCTTGCTTTTCTGTCACAGCTTCTAAAATCCCATGCAGGAGAAAAAGAATAATTAAATAAATAAGTTCTATCCCCAAACAAACAAACAAAAACCCCTTTTAAATTTACTAATCCTTGACTCGGTGTTTGTGTGCATGGTCATGAACAGACAGCAGCACTAAATATTAGTTTTCATTCCATTAGCATCTCAATGTGTAATTATTATTGTTTGTATTGCAGCAAACAACAAATGTCAGCCCCATTGCTGAAAATAAGAAGGTTACCAGTAGGTCTCCTGAAAGTTCAAACATTTCATTAAATGGTTTTATGTTAGGTATGTAACTATGCTGGTGATAATATAGTGTAATGGTAATATAATAGAAGCTACAAATAACATTTTATGACTGTTTTGTTCTCTATACTACTAGTCTAAATGGTTTCCCTTACAAGCCAAGCAGAAGGTGTTTTATAACAGTGTCTTAAAATCTCCTAATTAGCAGCAGTTTTAAGATACACACTTCTTGGCAATCTTTTGGGGATCGATTGAGAATAACTGTAGCAGACTTTAAATCTTCTGCCTGGAAAGATTATCCTAATTCTTTTTCTAATTCCCTTGTCCCAAAGCACCATGACTGGAGATTTCTGAACAAAACATTGTCGTGCTGGCTCTGCTGGCATGTAGGTCAGGCACTCCAGAACCATCATAGCTTGTGCTCTGTTTTGGGCTGGGGAGGGTTCAAGAAACCTATTTTCTTATCACACCCCAGAAGCTGCTGAAGCTTCATGTTTAACCACACAATTAAAAGAATCTGTACAATACACAGTACCCCAGTTCATTTACAATATGTTTTTTTTCCTCCAGAAGAAAAATCTCAACATGTATTCACATTCCGTGGGGTCTTTAAACTCTGTGATTTATCATGTCTCCACAAAATACATCATTAAGATGATCACATACATATACAGAGGCAGCAGAGCTGTAGATGGAACTCATTTTAGGATGACATTTTAGTCCCTGTTTTCCAAAGCACTGTTTTGCCATGATTTAGTACTTGTGTGTTATCAGTTATAGAGAAGTGTCATATTTGATGTCCTCAGTGTTTCTTTTCCTCCTTTCTGTGCTGATTGGTATAATTTATATGAATGCTTTAAACCCCCCACCGTGTGTAGTCTACTTGGAATGCACATATAATTACCAGCCCATCTTCCAGCTTTGTTTGGCTATGTGGAAGTATTTTTAAATCTATTTTAGTCCTGCCAGTGGATATGCACCCACACACATGCACACACAGTTTGGGAGCATGGTTACTAAGGCTTTCTAACATACTGTGCCTCCCTGATAAGGCCTTCTCAAGAAGTGAACAAAATGTCTTGGAGATAACAGTGTTCTGCAGCACAATGTACAGAAGGCAAAGTTGCTTTTTATTCTTGCTAGGCTAGCAGTCTGCCTCAAAGGAGACAGGCTAATTTGAATGGGGTTCAGGTTTCTGTTGCCTAAGTTTTCCTGTAGTTTCCAAAATGATGTTTTTAAGCTTACTGGCAGATGTATGTTCTCATCCTGCTGAGCAAGTGAGCCACAAATACTCTGGTCAGGATTTAGGCAACTCCATCACCCATTACTTCTATAAGGATGCAGAGATAGAGGAGTATCTGCAAATACATCACACTGTGCAGTGAATCAGTCCTCTAAAGCAAGCAGCAAAATGTAAATAAAATACTTAATATTTGATGGGGCCTCAAAGACTCCCATTGGCTTTGGTAGATTTGGTGTTGGTACATTAATGGTGTCATCTGGAGCTTGTGTGCTGCAGGCTGTGCTTCTAAATCTCAGGGTCTGCTTGTGAAAATGGGATTCACAACATGCAAGCAGTCAAATCTCTTCAGCTTCCTCCTACTTAAAAAGGAAAAAAAAAGGCTTAAAAACTGAGGAATCGGTGTCCTTCAGAATCTACTTGCAGCACTAGTTTATAGAGGATCAATATACAAATGTTGGAGCTCTAAGTTCTGTGTTTCAGGGCTACTCATTTCCTCAGCTGATAGTACATCAGCCTTTAATCCCCCCAAGTGGCTTTCACTGCTGCATAAACTGCCAAATTTGCATTTGTTTTGAAGAGTTTGTTTGCGCACAGAGGTTTCAAAAGCTTGAAAATCAAAATGTAGCCACTGGTCTCTAGACATTATGAATTCTGTAGTTTGTTATGCCACTATGGAGACTAATAAGAAAGCTGATTTCATTTGCAGTGTGGTGTATGGTTTCCATAAAGACCCCATGCTCCAAGGAGCAATGCCGCAGCCAGCGCATCTGCATTGCCCATCAGGGCTCTCCAGGAGAGAGCAGTCCGAGCCTCTGATCCACTCCAGTAGGCTTTCCCCCTCCCTCCTGTTATTTTCCATCCTTTAAAAGGCATTTGTTAGCAACATCTGTCCTTCTAGCATGGCTGGGAAGTGTGCACCTGTACGGAAACAGGAGACAGATGAATGGTCATGTCTCGCTTCTTCTGCATAAAGATGCAAAACAAATGTTAGCCATCAGGACCATCAAGTTGCTGTGGACACTCCCTGGAGTACACGTTCTCTAAAACCACGCAAAATCTGCTTGGCAGTTTGTGAAATATGTCATCTGGTTTCCATATGTTTCCTTTCCAAATTCAGAGCAATGTCAGAAAATATAAAGTTGCTTCCCAGCGCAAAGGGCCCAGGTCCCCTGGTGAAATTCCCTTCCCAACAAGGCTTAAATTTGCACTTTTTCCCCTGATGTTGGAGTCTTTAAATGGCCCATGGGGCCATGAACTGTTGTTCTACTGCACATTGGACATTGCTGCTGCAGAGAGGGCACATTGTCCATCACTGCATTGCATCTAGGTGCAGTCTGATTTTGATCCCATGCTTAATTTTTTATGACAAAACCAAAACATGTTAGGAGAGGAACTCTGTGTTCTCCCTGCTGAAGCTCTCCCTGGTTAACTTTGCCTTCACATGTTGTGTTCACTATGTTCTGGTGTTATGGAGTCATTGGTGACCTGAGACATCTCAAACACAATTATTTGTGTTGTTTTGACCTTCCTGTTCATCTCCTGCAGACAGAGACTGTCAGCAGTTCTGGGTGGCAATGGATGCAAGTCCATCAGAGTTAGAGAAATGGAGGAATTAAAGTCCAGGGTCCATTGGCCAGTCAGGTATACCAGGCTGTGTTATGTGATGTAGGATTACCTAGTAAAAAACTTGGAGGGTGTACAATAATATATATATATAACCTTGAGAATGTTTAGAGGCAACAGCCTGATGTAGCTCTGACCTATGCACATAGATTTGTGCTCCTGGTTGCAGATGTGTCTGGGAAGGTGCCTTGGATAATTTAGCAATCCCTGTAATAGTTCCTGTTGGCTAAAACACTCCACGAGTGCTGTATGGGGTGGGCAGAGGCTGTGGATGTTATAATGTGACATTATTTTCCTTCTTTTTAATGGGAAAGTTGTCAGTGTTGCTTTAAATCCTCATTAGAATTCAAAGAGCCCTAACATTGCCAACACTGTTTCAGGATTAGAATTTGTTAATTAATTTAATCCTCTCCCCTTCTTCATCTTCACAGATTCTGTAGCGACAGATGGTAAATCCTTAAGACTTCGGGAGGAATAAAGGGTTAAAATCCCAAGGCCTGGATTAGATGGGATTGCAAAAAGTGCACAAACAATTCTCAGTGTCTGTCTTATGATTTGCCAACTTCTTGGGATCAGAGTGCTGAAGTGCAGAGCAGGCAGAGTCCTGGGCTATTAGCAGTATTTAGTTACAGTAGATAAGATTTGGAGCTGTGTTTCCTGAGCATGTCACTGTAATAACTTACTTGTTTGTTACAACTGTTTTCCAAAATCACAGGATTGTTCCCTAATGTGTTGGTGAATAATGTGTTTATTATTCCTGTCTGCAGTAAAGGGCATCTCAGTGCCTGGAAAATCACTCATGTAATAAAACCACTGCCATTTTATCATTTTAATAGAATAACAATTTTGTATAATGTTGCAAATATTACTCTCCAATATACGGTGGTGACAGTAACAGCAGAAGACAGGCACTTTTATAGCACGAAATTATTACCTTGTTTAGATTATCAGATAAAAATTTTACCAGCACATTAAAATGAAAATGAAATGAAGGCCAATAAAACACAGAAGGGCCCTGTCCAAGCAAGAGCCCTGGGAGGTTGGCTGGCAGCCATAGGGGCTGCCAACCTGCCTGGAGGGCACTTGGCCAAGGATGCCACGCTGAGAGGTCGCCAGCTGATTTTACATGGAGAAATTTGGCTGCCCAATATGCTACTGCCAACTGAGGATCACTTCTTGAAATGTTTTTAAGGTATAGCAGTAAAAGGGAGGAATACAGAGGAAGCCTCGAGCTCTCTCCCGTTGTGTCATTGGGAATAAGTGTGAAAAATAAGGAGGATCAGGTCTTTTCAAATGTGCTTCCTGTGTAACAGTCAAACCCTTTGGGGGATCAATACAGCTTTCACTGATTCGAATCGATACTAGAGCAACCTGTTAAAAAGAGGAATATGCCATGAAACCACTGGGCTGTAGGAGAACAAGCCAGCTGCAACACATCCCTGTAACACATCCCTGGCTCCTGCAGTGCCCTGGGGTTTGTCGCTTGGCCCTGGATCTGCCAGGAGCAGCGGAAAAACTCAAGAAGGGATTGTCCTCTCGATCCCTTGCCTTCAGCGCCGCTAAGAGGGGGTGAGCAGGATTCTGCTCTGTGAATGAGCACTAACACTGCAGCCTGCTTATCTAAAATCAGATTTGTGGCTGCTTCTTGAAGGTCACTGCAAATTAAATTGTTACTCGGGGTCCAAGAGATACTAAACCGCTTTTAGTCTCGTTATTCTTTCGCTGTGCGTTTTCCTCTCTTTCATTATTTGCATCCTGTTTGGTATCTGCTTTTGATACCTCTTGCTAGATTTGTCTGTTGCTCATTAGAGGTAGAGGTTTTACCCTACAATCTGCAGATACAGTGAGATCTTTCTCCTTTATCATGTGGCTGCAACTGACTCCTTTTCCATTTCTCCTTCCTAGTTTTTTTTCCCTGCTACAGTATCACACTAATGTATAGCCTGGTTCAGTATTGAACTCATGTTATGGTTTTGTTCCATGAACTCATCTTAGTGTTACACCAGCCTCACAAATGGGAGTCAGATTGACTCAGTGAGAGGTGTTCCAGTGTGCTTGGTACCGTGGAGTTTTGGAGAGTACTCCCAAGTTCACTGTCAGCTCATGCAGGCAGGTCAGTGGGAAATCAGAAGAAAAATTTCAGGGTGATTTGGGTTTAGTTCTCATTCTTTAAGAATTCTGCCTAATTTTGTTTAACCTTTCAATTGATTGAAGCAAATTTTGCAGAAGAATAGCATTTGTTCTTAAGATATCATAAAAGTGGGCTGCCAGATGAAGGTCACCTTGCTGTGAGCTCAAAGCTTTTGCCATAGCCCTGTGAGGGCTTTAGTCTGAGTGTTTCCATCTTTTCCTACCTTTGTGGAATATCATGCAATGCCTAGTTACCAGGAGCAAATCACTTTTGGTTTTGAATTGCTGGTTCTACCATTCAATTCTTGATGTGTCACCTAGATCCCAAAACATTTCAAGTTTAAAAACGACTTTTTGTTTCTTTGGCTGATGTACTCCAATGCTTGGGTTATCACAGTAAGCTCATGAGTCTGTTGAGAACAGTATTTGTGTCTGTACAGGAGACACTGTATATATACTGAATAGTATTTTTGTCTGTGTTTGCATCAATGGTATAGCAGATAACATCCTAAACAGGAGCTTTATTAGCAGTTCTCAAAAGAGCAGGAAAGGTGAGTTTTCCTTGCTGAAAGGCATTGGTAAGTTCAAGGTAAAAGCTTCCAAGTGCAATGTGATACTCTCTGCTAACTATGTTTGGCATCTCTCCCAGCACATCCCAATCAATGCAGGATAAGGTCTACCCAGCATTGGTGAGAGCTGCATATATAATATATATGCAGATATACTCTGAATAAATCACTGTAAACAATTCTGAAACAGTGGGACAATCCATTACCAGAAATAAATTGGCAGGGACCTGCTGCAGAGCTCCCAGCACTGCCAGCTCTGCCTGGATCAGAGAGCCATGCCCTGTTTCCTCCAGGGGAATTTGCAAAGGGTAGTGCAAGCTGGTATCTCTGGGATGTGGTCAGCAGATGCAGCTTTAGAATAATGATGGTTCTTTACCCAGTCAGAGCCTGTACTACCCTTGCAGGAGGCAACTCCCCGTGGTAGAGTCACAGATTATGTCTGCACAGGTGAGACAGCCACAGTGCTGCAAACAGCCGAGACAGCCTGCCCAGCACAGGGCAGTGCCCTGCAGAGCTCCCAGCCCTGCTCCAGCAGCCATACAGCTCTATTAGTGTGGCACTCTGCCCTGGCTAGCACCCCCAAATCCCCAGCAGGACCAGTTAGTGAGGGCAGGCTCAGACACAGCCCCCAGCGCTGGCACTGCCTTCCTGTGCCCTGCAGATACTGCATCCCACCTGCCATGCTGAGTGGCCAAGCTGTACCCCCATGCATACCTGACCCCTAGATATTTCCTTGGACACAGCTTTCTGAAGATTGGCTTCCTTTTTCCTGCTATGCTCCTCAAAACAAGCATCCTGTAAGTGCAAGGAGTGGTACCAACAGCACTTGTCATGCCTCAGTGGTAATTCCTCATCCTTGAATGTCCCAACTGGCAGAGTAAGGCACAACTTGCCTATCCCAGCACAAATGAAACAATATAGTCTCTTATTTCTACCCTCCCTTTCTATGGCTTTGCTCTGCTAATTCCTTAAATTAGGTATTTTTCACATGAAGGGTTTCTTTCTGACTTCCATCGGCATTTGTCAGATTCTTAGGGCAGAGGGCAAAACTCAGAACCTGCATTGGGGAGTGCAGTTCCCTTGATGTCAGCAGAAATTTGCCTGCTTACATCAGTCCGGAATTTAGCCCATAGTGGTTCTTTTGTAGCATCAGAAAGCTCTGTGTGTGCCTGAGCTGAATGTCCATGCTGTAAGATCAGAGTGTGGCTGGGACAATTGGCATGTGGGTAATTGGTACATTCCCGTAAAAGAAAATGGTTCATGATCCTTATAAAGGAAAATAAAATAATGTTATTCCCCACTGACATATTAAGTGAATTGATAGTGTTTGAAAAGGCAGGTATTAAATCTGGAAGCAGCATGAGTGTTATGAAGTAGCTAGCAGTTTTATCCCAGCAATTTAAAATTCCTATCGTTCTGCTTGCACTGATTTGAAAGTCACACATTTATTTTAGATTGTAGCCATGAATTTCTTAGGAATTACCTGACATGAAAGCATGGAAGAGTCACTTGATATGAACTGACAAGATAATATCAAAGAAAACATCTTGATACACTTAATCCAGTTGCAAGCGACTTGATAAAAGTTTTTTTCATTGAGCCTTGTTATTCATTAAAAGCATCTTGGTATTAGGAAAGCCATTAAGTTGGATACAAACTCTGGGCATCCTGTAGGGCAATAATCTAAAGCATCCCTGGAGATCTGATTTCAGACTCCAAATGGATTAAGGCTCTTTCTCTCCTTGTATACATCGTTTACTCATGAGCATGAATCGTCTGACTCTTTATTTCCTTGCTGTGCCGTTAATGTGGAAAATGTTACAGAAACATTCAGCATGTCAGGATAAGAAACTATTACCAGGAGAGCCTGGGACTGCACTGCTAAGTGTATTAGGAGATAGGAGTGAAGTTTTTTTACCTTTGGACTGTGTCTCTCCTGTTGTGCTGTGTTTATTGGTGCCAGCTTTCATGATCACTAAAAATTCACCAGCTGATCTGAGCTTTGAATTAGTTCAGAACGAAGGTGCGGAAGATGAAGGAAACATGGAGCACAGATGCTTTTGGCACGATCTGACACCACCCCTGGTCTGATGCAGATGACCAGATGTTTCAGGACACGGGAGATTGCTGCTTTTCCTTCTCCTGTCCCTGTGGCCTGATGCGATGTCAGAGCACAGAGATGTTCTGGCTCGTGCTGCTGGGGAGCTGTCTCCTCCCATTACTCCACCAGATGATTTGGAAACTGTGACCCTTTTCCCATGTGTGTGATATCCAGACCATCAAACACACAGGCTGTCACAGCCAGCTGTTGCCCCGAGGAAAGGACAGTGTGGTGTGAGGGGAGGGGGCACACACTGCTCAAGCACCTGCAGATTCTTCTTCTGAGGATGTGGGATGTTCTCCTGGGCTTCTCTTTGTGCTCCCTGATGGAACAGCAGTTTTGGTCAAGGTCATATAGTGCTTAACAGTTGTAAAGAGTTTGTGTTCCTGTAGTCCTAGTTAAAACAAGTTGTCAAACTCAGTGCTGGCTCCAGTGTTGCGCTCTGGTAGGAAGTTGGGAGGAGTGGGACAGGGAGGGATGGATGTGTTTACCTTCCCTCCCCTGAGAGGAGATAAAAGAATTCTGAGTTGGGCTTTTTTTTTGTGTTGGCTTTAACTTTATGGTCGGCATCTGTCGCTGATGAGCAGTGGGAGCTCTGAAGTGCTGACCAGCTCTTTTCACAACCCTTTAAATAACCAGAAAGACACACAAAGTAATAAAAACCGAAGAGGAGATGAGAATTCATATTAAAGGCATTAATAACATGAACAGAAGTCTGTATTTAAATAATGTTTTAAAACATGTCAAGTATGTTTTTATTGTATGGGCCTTGCAGCTCAGCCTTTTTTCCCCCTGAAGACCTTGGGACTGAAGTTGTCCAAGTCACACAAGGACAGTTCTACATTAAAGAATTTTTTATTAAAATTCTCAGGAGATGATGGTGGAAATATTAAGACACTTGTTCAAGTAAGGATTTAATTGCTACTGTCACAAATGTTTATCCTTTTGCAAAACTTCCAGGGGATATGTTTCTGTGTCAGGTCTAAACAGCAATAGGACTGAAAAGTCCATGGTGTTCTCATCAGAGATCCTGAATGTTTATGTACCTCATACCCTTTTTTGAAATGTACGTTGTATCTGCAAACAGATACTGCATCAAGAATGAAAAATCAGATGTTTCCAAGGCATCTTCTAACTCCTTGCTTGTAAACAGAATTATTTATTAAGTGAATCATTTTTAACAGCATTTTCCAGGAAAACAAATTTGAATGCCTCTGTGCTTTAGGTATGTGGCATCTCATAGACCTCACTGGGCAAATCAGTGTTTTGAAAGAATCTGCTTGTAAAAAGCAGGAGCCTATGACTTCATAAGTGATAATTGTATATTCTGTGTACAATTTCAGTGTCTCTGTACGTGTGCCTGCACACCACAGTCTCTGCAGTACCCAGGAACCTCATGAGAACCTAACATGAAAGTACACTTAGTCAAATCCAGCTACCAGTTTCCAAGGAAAACAAACAATTTCCCCCTATGCTTATTTTCATACTTTCACACACCATATACACAAAAAGCCATTTCTGCTAATTTAAGAATTATGTCAGTTCACCCCTTCTTTCCTTCACACTGCAGCAGCAATACAGTCTGAGTCACATCAGTAGCATTCCCGCTGACCAAGATTATAGCT
>NW_008661220.1:48487-58750 GCF_000695815.1 Acanthisitta chloris
GCGTAAACATTTTGGATCATTTTTATATTACAACTGAAAGAGGAAAAATCTTGGGTTTCAGGCTTTTTGTGCTCTTGTCATGGGAAAAGTGACAGGGCTTTTATTTCACAATGAGCATTACTTTTGCTCCTTTTTACTGCTTTAGCAATAGCAACTTTTAAGAAAAAAAAATACTGTGTTTTTAGTATGCTGTTGTTACACATGCATCTGTGGATTAAAGGCTCCCTAGGTACCTATTGATACAATAGACCATAACAGCTCCTTTGGAGCCATGTCAAACTGTTATAATCAACCCTGTCAGTGATCCACAGATAATAGGACATTAAGAGATGCTTGAACCGTATCTTTCCATCCCAGTTGTGGGTATCTGAAGTGATGTGAAGGTGCACACTCTTTGGCCAGTGCTCCAGACACACACTCTGAGGTGTCCACTGAGGTGAAATGTAGTTGAGAGCAACATGAAGGAGAGTGATGAACAGCATCTCCCCTGTTTGAACATTGTGGTTTGAAATGGCAGCATAGCTGGAGAAACTGCTCCCAGCAGCTCCTGCTGTGCTCTGCATCTGTTCCCCTCACAGGGTTTTTATGGAGGAAGGGTTTGTCTGGAAAGCCTTAGGACTGAGGCCATTGCTGGACAGTGTTCTGTCTGCTTTTCTACCAAAAGAGCTGGTAGTCAGGGACCTGGTTCATTGGGTGTTTGCCTTCTTCTCCTGTTGGTAACAATGTTCATTGGATGTTTGCCTTCTTCTCCTGTTGGTAACAGTGGTCCTGTGTCCATCTATATATCTATATAGATATAGATATATATAGGCAGATTCTGGTACTTATTCTGATACATGTACAGCAAAATATCCCATTGAATGTTGATGGAAGAATGAACTAGGCAGGATGGAGCATTTAAACACTAATTCTACTTCCTTTAATTACTGCCCCAAGTTTTCTCAACTGCTGTGTGATCAAGAAAGCCACTTCAGTCTCCACTGCCATCCCAACATGACACAAGTGACCTCAAGTGGGTTTTATCTGTTTACTTGCTAAACCTCTTGAATGGCTAAAAGCTGGGGAAGGGTAATGCTGGAGTTGACAACAATGTGGTGCTGCTGGTCCCTAGAACCTATTTAAAGTACCCTTTCAATTTAGTTTCTTAAATAGCAAAAAACCTTATTGCTTCTACTGACTCAACGCTTAATTACACCAACTTTAGGAAGAACTTAATATTGTGAAGGTCAGTGAAGTCATGACCCCCCAGTATTCAGACCTGATCTTTTCCCTTATAAAATGTAAAAGGAGAAATCCCTTTTATACTTCGTAGGCCTCAAGATTTGTGGGCTTTAATGGATGTCTGGCTGTCACATAAATATATAGCTTTAAAGACAGTGAAATGTTCTGGGCAGTAAGAGAGGCTACTTTAAACAAATTGCTTGTGTCATGATTTTGTATTCATCCCTCAGAGAAGATGATTAGGTCCTGTGAAGACAAAAGGACAAATGATATATTTGTAGTGTGGAATTAAACACTAACACTTCCAGGGGAAAAGCAGAAAAAAAATCTCTTTTTTCTTAGAGAAAATAAATTTGAGAGGAAACTAAAGCTAAATTAGTATATATATCTACACATGCACAAAATTGCCAGGGTTTTATTCTTACATAAGTTAGTGAAAGTCTTTCAGAACTGTCAGTAAAGCTGATACATTTGTCTGTAAGTCTCTAGTATCCATACCTGGCCATGCTTGTTGCTGTCAGACTCTCCTTATTTCTGGTAGCTTTGCTGAATTTTGACCATTTGAGCTGTTCGACGTTTGTGTCGGGCAGAACAGTTTCAAAAAGTTTCAGCTGAAATAGTTCTTTCATCTCATGCAATTAGGGTGAGATTCAAATGCATTTTCTCATTGTGGTACTTGCTTGTTTTCTGTGTTACAGACTGTTTCAGAGCCCTTTGAAGTCGATGGAAATGTGTCCATTAACTTCAGTAGACTCTAGTTTGTCCCTAATCGATAGTAATTTGATTAAAATAGCCCTGAATGTTCTGGATCCCAGTGGACACTGCAGTTGTTCTTTAGGTTGCAGTAGCCCCCAGGTCTTCTCTGTACTGTCAGTTCAGTTTGCCAGGGTAAGGGAAAGAATAAGGAGGCTTGGGAATCTTGTGTTTCTTAGCTTGCCAAGGGCATCTTTTTCTCCTTGCATGGTCCCTGAGTGAATGCTCACAGCCTCCCGTGGCTGCTTACCCTGCATCAGTGCACCAGCCTCTTCTCTCCACTCCTGTGTCTTTAAATCCAGAACAGAAGTGAAAGAGGAAAAACAGGGATAGAGATCTGCATTGAAATTGAAGTTTACAGCCTGATGCAGATACAGAGTCATCCAAATCAAAGAGAATTGATGAGCTTTGCACTGGCAGGTGCCCCAGCTCAATCACAACTTAAATAACCCTGAAATTAAGATCAGAGTCCATCACTGTAGTTGCTTCCATATGTACTCACTGCCTAGTTTTGCCTCCTGTACTGATGTGGGAATTGGGTGCATGGGAGCACCAACCTGCAGAGCCCTGGTAGCCTTGGCATGGAGAGAGAGGAGCACTGCTCCTCAGCAGGGAAGGCACATCTTGGAGTCCTGTGGACTCGGGATCAAAGAGGCACAGAGATGACAAGTGTGGCATGTCACCCCTGCTAGGTGACTGAGGTCACAGTGAGGACAACCACACATGCCATCTCTTAATTAGAGAAAAAATGTTGTCACCCAGTAGTGGCTTTGAACCGAAAGGGATGAGCTAAGGGAGGTGTCAACCTCTGAATAAAGAGATGGGCAAGAGCACAAAAGCCTGGGAACAGGGCCATGGAGGAAATGAATAAAATGCCCTTCCAAAGCAACTGTTTCTTTGTTAGTCCTATTAAAAAATATATAAAAAGTAAGCTATAACTAGTATGCTCCACGCAGCATTTTAAAAGTTCACATGGTTTTCAAGCATACCCTGCTAAGTACAAACTATGATTCATTTGGAATTTGCTAATTAATACTGGCATGGTGTTGTCCCCTGCTGTTGCCCAAGTTCTTGCTTGAGAGAACTTTTTCTTTTGAAAGAAAAAAGAAAACATTTTATCTTGGAACAGTAAGGTGCCTCTTCAGATGTGAAGTCTGCCAAGACATAACAGAAAGGGGGTGAAATGGGGGGGGAATTTTCCCTTTGCTTTCACTGAGTTGCTTTATCATCAGCAGCACAACCAACTCTTTAGTAAGGTGATGACCAGAAATACCACTGCAAGAAATTCTAGCTCTTCTCTCATCCATGTCTTTAAGTACTAAAAGCTGGGGAAGAGTAAATCGTCATTTAAACTCTGGGTATTGCAGCAAGTGAAATGATTTTGCCTCTTTTCTCTCTATGAACTAATGGATGTGCAATCTTTCAAAAAGTAAACCAACTCTTCTTAATAAAGCTCTGCATATAGATATTTAGCAGCTAAGCACTAAATCCATGGAATAGGGGGAAAGTGCAGAAGTAGTGGATTAATATAAAAGGATGCTTTTTCCCCTTCAAAGCCTCCTTAAGTGCTGACTGATGGAATAAACCCTGAAAACTTTCTCTGTGCTAATTGTCATGTTCCTTGGCTTGCATCCCATTTGCTGTCCATCATCCTCTGCAGTTTAAGAAGTTTCACACAAGAGCTTTCTTCTTGTGTTTACAGGCATGCCATGTAGTATATTCAAACCCAGGGATAGCTCAGAGGGTCAGGAAATCTTCCTCCTGCTTCTTATTAAAAAGAAAAAAAAAAAAAGAGAGTCCTGAAGATTTAGAGTTTGAAGAAACGTTGTTCCCCCACATACATCCAACTTCTCAAAGGCACAAGAGCCACCTTTGAGCTTTCCTAGAAACACACATGAAGTGATATCCCTCTCTAATCACCACAGAAATCCTGGATCAGCTTGGCAGCCAGTGGAAATCAGTGTAAAGCCACTGAACTAAGAGAAGCCATGCTGGTGTACACTAGCTTGGAGAGCAAGGCACAGCTTAGAAAGAAGCTGTGTGATTTGGGCATGTGGCAGACTGTTTTCTTTTAATTCCCTCTGATAAAAATAGAAGCTACTGTATGAAATAATAATCTATTCCTTTTTAGTATCACCTTTTGTGTATGCATAGGATTGATGGAGGAAGATGACCTGTAATTCCATCCCAGTTAAACATCAAAAGTCAGCAGTTCACAATTCTTTTGCTGGTGGATCATTTTCAACCTTCCTGGTTCCCACAGGACCTATTCCTTGTGTCATTATCAACTTTTGTAAATTGAAAGTATTATGAAGGCAATTTCCTGCCACCAGCAACTTTCATATCACTTTCTCAGGGCCCTGCAGCCTGAGAACAACTGCTATGACTAAATCTATCAGCAATGCAGTATCAGATGGAGTGACCTGAATTACCAAAATCCAAAATGCTCGAAAAATGTGCTATATGAAATGGGTTTTGTTTACTCATTGCTGATGGTTTTAGAGGTTGTTGAGGACTAACGTGTTTTCAGGTCCACTCCTGCTGTCACCAGTCTCCAGCTAAGCTATGGGAAGGCATGTGTTCTGGATGGGATGGATCTGTAAGGCCTAGAGAGCATATTTCTGACTCATAGTTGAACTGTGAAATCTGACACAACAGTGAATATAGGGAAGAGATCAAAGAGCACAGGAAAACACAGAGATGTTGTAAGAG
The DNA here is from genome assembly GCF_000695815.1 of Acanthisitta chloris. NCBI lineage: Eukaryota > Metazoa > Chordata > Aves > Passeriformes > Acanthisittidae > Acanthisitta > Acanthisitta chloris. Next base: position 53,174 of record NW_008661220.1, read on the forward strand.
CTCAGCTTTCATTTGTGCTTCAAAAAAGGAAACTGGAGCAGGGTTTCCCAGCTCTGTTCCTGGAGGGCTGCTCATGGGAGTGAGGAGCAGGCTGGGTGCTATGCAGTAAAGCTGTCTGCAGCACAACACCTTTGCTTTCAGCTGGTGACAAGGCAAAATCTATTCCAGAGCTCACATAGAGGCTACAGTGTCCTGTGGCTGCACTATAGGAAGTCAGGGCCACTCTACATATGCATAGTAAGATGTGCAAGAAACCCTAGGAAGAATTTGACTTCTGTTTCAGGTGCTTTGGCAAGAACACAGTTGCACTGAGGAACTGGTCCTGATTTGCCAGTGTTGAATATCTTGAAATGTGTCATTGATGCTGTCAAATGCACAGAGGAAATAACATTCCTTCCAATCTGTTTTACTTACTGTAGTAACGTGTGTTTGTCGTAGCTGTGCCTGACTGTGAGTAGAAGTGTCAGAAGAAGTACAATCTAGGGTTGTTAGTACTCCTCTAAGTAAAGCCCAGCATGCAGATTCCTGCATTTTCTACCCAATTTGGCTGTTTCCAGAGATTGCTGCTGGTCCTCATCCTCAGTCTTGCCAGAGATATCTCTATTACCCAGCTTGGAAAACAAGCAGCAGGTCGGACAGGTTCTCCATGCTCACAGTCGTTCTCTATTTCACTCCTCTGGCTGCGATTGATAGACCCAGCGGTGTAGAACAAACATCACTCAAGTAATTACCTGCTGCCTGTTAGATCTGCAGGTAATACACAGCTCAGGAGCTGGGGAGGGCTTTGGTGGCAAACCAGAAGTGCACATAACAGAGAACTTAGGTATGTGATGTACAGACACGTGCCGTTTCCTCACGCAGGTCACCTCGTTGAAAATATTGATATGCTTATTGGGCATCTCTAGTTAAAAGATGCAGTTTATAGTCCCTGCCAGTTGCATTTACAGTCTTTTGCTAATCTATTCTTTTCAACAGCACAAATAGTGTATTTCGTTGTGCTGCTTTATTGATCGAAGGAAAGATTCCATTTGACAGCAATTTCAGAAAAGCCTTCAAGTTGTCGAAGATGTAGTAGAATTATTAACTACCCTAAGCTGACATATGGTAATTTAACGTTTAATGTTTGCCCTGACACGCTGAGGAGTCATCATACCAAGTTACCAGCTGATGCCCAGAAGTTTATGAGTACATAAATAATAGCTGAAATAGTCTTCTGGAGCCATGCTTAGATTTAAACATCCATCTCTCTGTTCACTGGGTGTTGGAGTTAAAGTTGCTTTGGCAGGGCTGTGGGGGCTGGATCCCCCCTGCACTACCCACTACAGTTGGAATAAATTAATAGGATTTTGCAGCTTTTTTGCAGCTGTATTTGTACAACTTCATCTTGAAATAATTTTAATTTCTGTGCCTAGGCTTATAATTTTTTCAAGCGCGTTACACAGTTGGCTGTACATAATTATGTCTTACAGCCATAAGCACTAACAATCTGCTTACCTAAACTATTCTGCTCTAAACTTGTCATTTCACTGATGGTGAAGGAATTGCATGTAATTCACCAGATCAGAAATTAAACTATCAATTAATAATACTGCAAAAAAAATTACACAACAAATTCAGTATGTCTATCAGAGTATCTGCAATTAAAAAGGCAGTTGAGAATTAGCATCCCAGGCCAGACTGGACTCCACCATCCTTATTGGGAGGTTGATGTGAATGCAGTAGTTGTTATTGGAGGTTTTGGAGAGTGGAAGTTTGTGTTTGTGACCTTTGAGGGCTGTTACTTGCTTTGGAGGGTTATATCTAAAGCCAGAATGGCCCATAAATGGAAGTGAGATATGAAAAGGCTCTATAACATGTCAGAAATTACTTTTCGGTTGGTTTTTTTTTTAAATCTATGGTGCCATGTCTTTGAGCTGGCCTGTCTGCCTCTTGCATTAAAAGTGTGTGGATGGGGAAACACATCAATAAGTCATATGAATAAGTCTAACATGAATTCAAGTCAAAGCAAGCAGGGGCCTCAGATCAAACCCACACAGAAATATAGTTAATGAAAGAGAAAAACTTGCCAAAAATTCAGCCCTGTGAATTTGTTCCAAATGAGCAGAGTTCAGCCAGGTTTGAAATTTCCTCGAAGGCAATCTCCTGTCCCTAATGCATGAGACACATCTGTGGTAGGGATGGGTGTGTTTGAGTCTGAGGATACCCATGCCAGAGGGAAAGGTTCCCTTGAAATGTCAGGCACGGACACAGGACCTGCAGCTGCTGTGAGACTTTCAGCATAGGCAGTGGGATGTAGGAAGGTCAAACGGGAGGGCTGGGGTGGAGGAGAGATGGCTGGGAGAGGGGACAGCTGGCACGTGCATGGCAGTGTGTCCTGGAGTTGGTCTTCAGTATTCTACATGGGTAACTGGTGTGCAGTGCATGCAGCTGTGCACCTACCTGCACCCCACATGTGCATGTGTGTGTATGGTGCTGGATCCACCTGGGTGTACCTGCCTGACATCTGTCTGTTTGCCACTATCTTGCTGAGTTTTCCTGACCAGAGGTTTCATGGTGTCTTGCTCAGCAGTTGCTTGTAGGAAAAATGCATCTCTTGGTTGTTCAACTTAGCTGCTGTTACCTGTTGTGGCAGGAAGAATATGTGTCCATCCATGGGCAGAATTTGGCCATCAGGGAAAAGTTATAGAGGATTCAATATTTTGCCTGCATAACAAAAGAGGATGAGTCCTAGAACCAAAGTCCATCTCCCACTGGCTTTATTCAGTGGTCAATAAATCATATATCTCAAGTTGGAAGAGGTCCATAAGGATCATCAACTCTAGATCTGCACTGATGCCTGTTAGCATTGCTCATGTAGTGCATAGTGAGAACTTCTTTTCCTGCCTCCTCATGTTTGTGTTTCCTTTTACTGGCCATCAAAATAACTTCTATATACACTGTGCCATGTAATCTACCCTACAGAACAGACAAATGGGTTTGCTTTTCATATAATTAAACTTTTCAGATAGACTTTGAGAGCTGCAGAGCTTTAAATCCTGCTCTGCAAGCATCCCAAAGTAGTGTCTCAAACATGAGCCTCAGCAGATTTTGTACTCCAAAATAGACACACTGGAGGGTTTTATTGTTGTTTCCTATTGTTAGCTATTTGCAGACAGGTCCAAAAGCTTTTTTTTGTGCTGAGACTAGCATTCACAATCATGTCACAGCATCACTTCTCCACGATCAGTAATATCTGTAGGCATTGAGCTATTGTGAGTTCAGTGCATGACTATATACGATGGGGAAAGCCAGAGACCACTACAAAAGCTAAGGTCATACTAAGACCAATTATGCCCCTTGACTCTGGGAAAAACTCCCTTCCTGAGGACATAAGTGTGTTTGTTCCCCACTGAAGCTTGTTCCCTGTCCAAGCTCGCTGTCCTACCTAGAGGAATGCTGCTTGTGTTAAATTGCTCCATGTCGTTGTACCAAGATCATTCGTCACTTGTTCTTCTGCTGTGCAGCTAAATTTTTAAATGCCATGGGCTGGATTTTCAGCTGAAATAAATTAGCATCCCTCTGTTTGAAGCCAGTGAGTGTACACTGATTTATACTGACTGAGGACCTCAATCATTAGTTACAGTGATCGTGTTCTCCTGTGTAGGTCAGTATTTGCTGCCTTTGTTTATCTTTTGCACTGAGCACTCAGATTTCCTGCTTAGTTTTTCCCAGAAAGGTGCTGGATTCTTTCTTCCAGGCTGGGTTTGTGGAAGACATGGCATAGGGTTTCAGGACAGACACACTTCAAAAAGAAATGAGGACAAGTTCCCACTGCCATGACTTATTTTTCTTGACTTCATCTTCATTTAGACACAGCCACAGCAGACAGCAGTAGGGTCAGCTGCAAGAAGGCACTGCAGTATGGTACCCTGTGCAAGGAAACAGTGTGTAGCCCTTCATAAATAGATTATGAAGGATGATCTTCTCTTGCCTGTCACAACTCCTCTGGCATAGGAGTAAGGATAGTGTGTTTTGAACCCTCAGAAGTATTTCCTTTGACCTTTTGTCACGGAGCATTCTCTACAGCAGAGGAGAGCAGAGAGAGCCTGTGCATCTGGTTCAAATCCCAGTCAGTTAGTATCAGCCACTTGCATCTTGCACAGTGTGAACCAGCCTCAGTTCTTCAGGGCCAAAATTCACCTGATAGCAGCACATCAGCTCCGCTGGGATACCTTCAGTCACTGCAGTGAAGAATCTGCTCTCTTGTAGGAGAGATAAGGGAAATAGTAGTAAAAATTAGTTTTGTTGCTTCTGCTATCAATGTTGTGGCAGTGATAAGACATTGGTCACATGGAGGTGTTCTGCAGATCCACTGTAATCTTCTTTTCCCATCAGAGCTGCTCTCCTCCTTCTCTCTCACCTTGCTACAGTCTGAAGCATTTCCACAATGGAGTTCTGAAACATTGAACCAGCTGCAAAAGGCCCTAAGAAAGGCATGTGTTGCTTTAGAAATTACTACACTACATCAATTACCATTAGATGTGGAAGATCCATTAGCCTTGGCCAGTTCCTAATACAGGCACATTGGCTTCCTGACCTTCATAATAGCGAGTAATGAAAATTACTTAATTATTTAGTCATGAAGACCATGCAACAAATTGCCATTTACTGAGGTTTTTACTGGTAAAGACAGGGACCTAGCAGGACTGCCATAGTCTGAGCTGCTGGTGGTCCCAAGCCACTGCAAAGTTATGCAGAGAGCAGACTGGTCCCATGAGCCCTGCACACCTCAGTCTTGTCGTGTCAGGACAACTCACACTGAAACAGAAATTCTTTGCTGTTTCAGCAGGTAGGAAAGCAAATTTAAGCTGCAGCAGCAGATCCTTGGCCTGAATGCACTGCTCACGCCAGGTACTCTGTGCTTGTAGCATCTCATCCGATCATGTACGAAATTTGTTTCCTAGGCAAGGGGATTGTTATTTTGCTTTTATCCCAAGCAGAATAATGATAGTTTTGAATTAGACCATGAGTCTGACAAGTTCAATTTCATCCTGCACTTGTGCGTGGGATCACACACAGTTACTGGCCAGAGTCGTGGGCAGAAATTCTCCTCTCCCACTGCACTACCAGCTCCTTATTGAGCCTGATTTATATGCTGTTCTCCATCTGCTCAGTGCTACATTTTCAGCCAGGTAGAGGAGAAAAATCCTGGTAAACAATTAAAAAACCTTGGAAGGCAGAGAGGGAGTGAAAACTATCAAAACTACTGATGGGCATAGGGAAAGCTCTGGAGAATTGTCTCCATGTGGATGTAATTGGCCTGAGGGGAGCGACAGGGTTGGAGAGGAGCCCTTGGACAGAGGGAGCTGCACAGAAGCCAAAGGACCTGTGAAACACTGGAAGCTGTCAGTAGCTGAACATTTGGTGAAGCACCTTAGCCAAACACTTGCAGAGTCAGTGCACAGGTAGCAAATCCTCCTGGTAAGGAGCAGCACAGTGAATGGGAACAGCCTCCTCAGCAGTTGGCAGAATGCAAGCCTGGTGTGCAGGAGAGGTTCTTCTCTTTTGGGTCCAAACATTTTGTACTTTCCTTTCTTT
>NW_008661220.1:58770-71114 GCF_000695815.1 Acanthisitta chloris
GTTACATCAATAACTTAAATGGCAACTTTAATCTCTCTGGCATACTACTTTGACTCTGTTTTTTCATCAAAATAAATACATTATAAATCACTTTGCACAGATTTCAGCTGGAGCAGAGAAAGATTTAGCCTGACACGGGAGAGATCCAACCATTGGGACAAAGAGAACGTTTTATAGTTTGGCTTTGGATTTTGTATTTTAAAGAAAAGGAAGAAACTTAAGCTCTTGTAGAGTAGTTATGATAGCAGTGAAATGCTTTTTGTAACTGCAGGAAGAAAGGTGTTCATTGCAGTGAATCTCAACCCTGTGAAAATCAAGTATCTAGTCTAAGTGTAGTCGTTGGTTCTCTCTCTACAATATGTGAAAAGAGCCACTTCTTCCAAAAGGTTTGATGCATACTTGAGCCTTCAAGATAGGAGGATGGAAAGACTTGGTTCTCTTCTGTTTATCTGGCTATCTGAGACCAGATGCTAAGTTTTTAGAAAGTCATGTGTGAGATGAAACCAGTCCCAGCTGAGAAATCCACGCATACAAATGTGTGATTCCATCCCTTCTTTCTTTGCCAATAGCGATCTTTCCCTGCTTAACTTTGTTTGCCAACACCACTGCCATAGGAAACATTTCAGTCAATAGTCATTTTTCCAGTGGGGAATGAAGGCTTGCAGGGCAGGCTGCTGATAAACTCAGTGTTAGAGGTAGTGGAAATGTTGGTTTCATTCACCTTCACCTGGTTGGGACTCCAAATCTGTCTTAATTTTTCTCTGTCTGTTTGACTTTTGCATCTTTTTATTGAAACCATATGTGATTCTTTCAGCAACAAACAGTAATTTGTTTGGAAATAAAGGGCTAGAGATGTGTCTCTTTACTGGCTCCTAAAACAACTGTGAAAAAAGAGTTAAGAACTTTTATACAAATGAGTTCTAAACATATTGCAAATTCAGTTAAAAATAAATAAGTAAGTCCTTAGCAAGGATTTCAATAAGCAGTAAGAGTAGCTGAATTAAAATATTTCCACTAAAATTAATGAGCCAATCCTGGAATGCTTAGACTGACTCTTAAGTGTGCTCTTTTAAAGGCTTTGAATATGTTTGCCTGTCTGAATTTCTATGGAGCATTTTGAATGCATGACAGATTATAGTCTTCAATTATTTTAATTTGGTTTTCTTAATGGGCAAAATAGCTAAGAGCTTCATAATAAAAGACACTTACTGCTTATCATTTACATTATTTTATGTGTTCATTAATAATTATAATGGGTTTTATAAAACAAAAAAAATCAAGTCTAAGTATCCCCAGGACATGTTAGTGCAAATGTTGTATAGTATTCTATGGGAGATTGGGGAAACTAAGTATTTTTTGAAGGGCATTCTTGACTCCATATGTTGTAGAGCAAGACAGAGAACTTCAAAGGAAATTTATTTTCTAGTTTGCTCTGTGAAAGGAAGATGTAACAGAGAATAAATGTCCTGCTTTGCTTTCCCCAGGTGCCTTCCCAGGCCCTTATTTATACCATTGTGTGGTGATGGGCAGAACGCAGACCATGTACAGCTTGTGAAATCTCTAAATACAGTTTGTTAGGTACAGGAGTGTTGTTGTTACAGTCACATCTCTTTTGTAGGCTCAGTTGTCCTTGTTTGTTCAGCTTTTCCTTACACACCCCATTTCCTAGGCCTCCAGGCATTTCCTTTACTGATATCTAAACAATCTCCATTGGGCCACCTTTTTTTCCTGGCAATGTCATGCTCCAAAAACTGTATAATTTATGGATTCACTGGTGCCCTCCAATCTGCTGACCACACAGCTTTCCAGAGTGTGCATCGCCCTGCTCCTGGCACAGGGGTGTTCTAGGGATCTGTGGTGGTTCCTGTCATCTGCCAGGGTGAAGGAGAGGCCTTGTAAGTTCAAACCCCTGCAGCAAGAAAGGGAAGTGCTGAGAGCATAAGGATATGGATCAACAGAAGAACAGTGATAAAATCTGGTACCTTAGAGGAGCTCATCGCTTGAAATTCTCTTTACCAGCAAGATTTGTGGGAATGGTTTAGCTACCCAGTAAATCCTGTAGGAGATGCATGAACCCTAAGATATTATCGTACTCAGTAAATCCTGATGGAGATGCATGAACCCTAAGATATTATCTGTAAAAGCAGAATGCAGTCCTGTGCCTCGAGCACAGGCTGCTTTTCAAGCCTCTCTAAATGTGACATTGCTGCAGAGGAGAAAGCCAGCTTGGAAGAGCTTAGCCTTGCATTACCTCTAGAGTTGCAATGTTCATTTTCACACATTTTAGTTATTGTTTCAGAACCTGCAGTGGAAAATACCCATCTGTGAAATCACACCATTTCTCATGTTTCTGGGATTACTCTATAGAAACAAGGGCTGGGTCAGACTCTTGGCGTTGTGGTTCTGAGTTGCAAACATTGCAGACCTTGTGCTCTGTTTCACATGGTGCAATAAATGCTTTGAGCTCAGACCACTCCCCGTTGGGCTGCAAGGCCACCCTGTCCTTGCTGGCCACAGCCAAGCAGAGGACTGGCAACACCAGTGCAGTGCCTGGCTCTGCTTCAGGTTCCCTCTGGGGCTTTGGTGGCCAATCCCACAGTTCCCAGATGGTCCATTTGTATCTGTCAGAGTAGATGAGGGTTCCTGCATGGAAAATGCCACCTGTGTTCATGAGGTAGGGTAGGAATAAGGGATCACATCTTCCACTATAAATTGCCTTTTGATCTGGGACATTTTCCCTCACCAGCGTAACAATCCACTCCAAGCTCCATCCCAGAGGGGCTTTTTAGAGCGTAAAAGCTGCTTTACAAGCAAATTCCTCTTATGACAGTCATCAGCCACCATCATTCATCCTGCTCACATCATCATATGCAGAGTTGTATCATGCCTGGCACTGGAGAAGCTCAAAGCTCCAAGGGTTCTCTGAGTAAAAAATGTATAAATGCAGCTAAGGAAAACCATCCTTCTGCCATCTGTTCTGTAACCCAGAGCCCTGCATACCTCTTGACTGCATTATAAGAGGAGAGATAAATGGAAGGAAAATTCATGTGTATGTTCTCCAGTCAGAAGATTATCATATGGATCTGTTACCATCTTCTCCCTTCCCAGGCATAAATGAAGGGAAAAGTAACTCCCTTCTGAATCAGTAAATTCCCCTAACCAGTATTTTTTTCTCGTGATCTAGCGAGCTCCTTGGGAACAGAGGGGTTTTTATTCTTACTATTATTATGATGGTAAACTGCTCCAGGAACAGTTTAACAAAAGAAGTAAACCTCACATTGTATTCAGATAATGTTCTTAACTTCTCAACAAGATTTACTAAATTGCACCCTGGGAATTAGGCAAATGAAACCTTTGGTCAAAATGTTACAGGATTAGTGAAAAATCTTTCTTTTTTTAAATCTCATTAAGAGTGCTAAAATTGCATGTTCCAATATAAAAAGCATGTGTGTGATAAATATCTCCCTGGTAGTAATATGCACTATGCTTCCTTGTCAATGGTCTTTGCAACTTTCTGTGACAAGTGCTACTTCTTACATGGTTTCTTCTGAACACTTCACACCCTTGTATTCTTACTGGAAATGGATTTAAGTACAGCACATTGTACTACGATCACAATTAACAGCAAATAGCGAGTCATTGCTGAATATTTGCAACCTATCTTCCCCCTATCTTTGTTTTGCTCAATGCAGTATAATTAGCTCATGGCTTTCTCTCAGTATAATTGGGTAAGTCGTGTGGGTCTGATGATATATTTCATCTCCTAGATCTGCAATGATTTACATACAGACAGCTTAGACCCTATTAATGCTAATAAAAGTGCTGCAAGGACATCCTATAGCGCACACTTTATTAAACTGTACATCGCTTTCTTCGAGAGCTTCTGTTTATCTGCGTTTCCTGAAAATAAAATATAGTGCCTTTAGCACTGAATATTTAAATCCAGGCTCCTTTTCCCTGTTTCTGTCTCTCTCTATGCATTTCTAATGCTTCTATCACAATGGGATCTGGATACTATATGCAACAGGAAATAGAGCAGAAAAATGTCCACGAAGAACTAACAGACTCTTCCCTTCTGTGATTCAGGTTCAAACTGGTTCCATTTTGGTTCACTGGAGAGACTGGTTAGCTCTTTGGTGCTTGTACTCAAGTTACATACAGCCACAGTTAAGCCAGGCTGGGGCTGGGGAGAGCCTCCCAGCTCCTGTGTTCCAGAGAACAAAAAGACAGGAGACATGCAGATAGCTTGGTTGGGATCCTTTGTTAAGGAAAAATTTTGTAAAGGATGAAGGGCTGGTTTTATCCCGATACATTGCAAGGTGTTTGGAGCTGTGCAGACACATACTGATGGAGACACACAACTGTATGTCCCATATTTTTATTTTCTAAGATAGGAACCCCACCCTGGCTCAAAGCTGGAGGTCCAGCACTGTTTTCCTGCATTTTCACTTACCCTAAGCATAGCTGCAGATGATACGTACTAGGTTGGAGCTTGAACTCCCTGACTTGAGCTATGCATTTGTACAGACATTGACCCCAATGTGATTTCCAGCCCTTTCCTCTGGCAGGGTGAGAGCTGACCTTCTGAAAATGGGGGCTGTGGTCTCCAGTTATTGAGCTGGTGAATCGGCTGCTGTCATTAAAACCACAGTTGTGCAAGCTAAGCTTGGTTTTAATATACCTTTCTTCACCCACAAATTTGCTAATGAAAGTTGGATTCATGTCTGTCTACTTGAGTGTCTATTACAAATACCCACTGGGCCCCCAGAAACCTGTATAAACTGTCCTGTGCAGTGTGAGGGCACTTTCACAGTGTCCCCAGTCCCTCTTTTAAGTGACTATAGTAGTGCAAGTCCAATCAGTTTTTCTCGGTACTAAGAGCCTAACAAGCAGTGAATCCTTCACAGAAAAGACAGATGAAACTGTCTCTATTCCCTGACCTTCAGCTCCAGCAATGTAGGTGCCACACGGATCAATCTTGGCAGTGTCTAGTAATAACTGATGTGATTAGCCGTTAACGGGAGCGGATGGTTTGGTGGAGGCAGTACAATGAAAACAGTGTACAAACTTGGTAATGATCAGGACAAAGGCATCAAAGATGCTTCTTGGAACCAGGGATGTGATATTATTCTGCACCGACACGTTCAGCATCTTGTCAGCCTCCTGCGTCGGGAGACGAAGAAATAGCAGTAGGTCACATATGGGAGGAGTGTGGAGCAGCCCAAAACCCCATCTCAATTCTTTTTCCTGACAAGCAAAGCCTCCTCTTCCCTTGGGAAACAACCTTTGCTCCCCAAATTGGGGCTGGTTGGGGGACACAGGGTCTCCCACACCCCCCTGAGCAAACTCAGGTTCCTCCAAGTGTGCAGCTGCCATAGCAGAGATGCTAACATGCACTCAGCTACGAGTGTTCTATTATCTTCCCACTATTTTGTTGTATTCATAGACCTGTTAGGGAAAAATTTATGCACATCGCTTTTGCAGTGCCAAGACAGTTTGTGATGGTGCAGGGGGTGGTAATTTATTTGTACCTTGCACTTTCTTTCAGGCATAGTCATGCTGTTGCAAGAACTTCTTTCAGCATTTGATCAGAAAATTAAATTTGTGTTTAAAGAGATAGTCAGGGTTGCTAGGACAACATATTAACCTGCCTTCTTTTTTTTCCTCGGCTCTGTATCCAAGGTTCATGTAACTCATGCTGTACTCGGCTCGCAGTGTTGTTCTCAAGGTATGGGAGGGAAAGGCTTTTAGAAACAATGTCCAAAACATGCTTTTCCTCAACAAATAATCGTGTGATATGGTTACATCCCACCGGGCATTCCCAGCCTGGCCGTGTCAAGCCAGCAGGGTTGAACAAAGAGGAAGCAAACAGCTCCATTCTTTGAATTTCATGGGAGTATTTGTGTGCACAGTCACAGGGACTGAGAATATGATGTGGGAGCTTGCAGACAGCACTTTCAGAAGTGATTGATGGCTGGGAGACTCTGGGTATGGCTGAACAATTTGGACACTTTGAGGAGACTGAGGTTTCAGCAATATGTAAACAGCAATTTTTTTGTGCATTTTAGGTTCTTCCACATCTCAGTCAAAAAGTCGGAATTTCAATGATTCCTAGAGAATTGTCATGAATAAAAGAGGAGCAAAATAGCTGAAACTATGTGGAATACACTTTTCATGGCTTTTCGCCAAATCTCTGGTGTTCAACTCCCTTGTCAGAATTGACAACGGTATTACATCTATGCAGCTTTCAGGCTCAGATATTTAAAGATGCTTAAACATCCATATGGCTTTTGTCCAAAACTTATGGATTCCTGTCTTTGTTGTTTCATCCAGATTCGTTCCGATAAGGACAAAGAGATTCATATCAGATACAGCATCACTGGAGTGGGAGCTGACCAGCCACCGATGGAAGTCTTCAGCATCGACCCTGTGTCTGGCAGGATGTATGTGACACGCCCCATGGACAGGGAAGAAAGAGCTTCCTACCACGTAAGCATCAAATATCTTTGGTTTTATCTCACTTCACGAGCTCAAAGTGGAACTGTACCAGTATTTCTGGGTTCAAGAAGGGACACACTAAATCAGCCAAACCAATGCAAAATTCTGGTCGATGGCAGCTAAACGTGAGCCAGCAGTGTGCCCAGGTGGCCAAGAAGGCCAATGGCAACCTGACTTGTACCAGCAATAGTGTGGTCAGCAGGACCAGGACAGTGACCTTCCCCCTGTATTCAGCACTGGTGAGGCACCTTGAATCCTGTGTTCAGTTTTGGGCCCCTCACCACAAGAAGAGCATTGAGGTGTTGAAGCATGTTCAGGGAAAGGCAGTAGAGCTAGGGAAGGGTCTGAAGCACAAGTTTGATGAGTGATTGAGGGAGGTGCAGGTGTTCAGCCTGGAGAAAAGGAGGCCCAGGGAGGACCTCATCATTCTCTACAACTACCTGGAAGGAGGTTGTAACCAGGTGGGGTTTGGTTTCTTGTCTCAGGTCACAAGCAACAGGACAAGGGGAATTGGCCTCAAGTTGTGCCAGGGGAGGTTTAGTTTTGAAAGGGTTGTCAAGCCCTGGCACAGGCTGCCTAGGGTGGGGGTCGAGTCACCATCCCTGGAGGGATTTAAAAGACATGCAGATGTGGCACTTGGAGACATGGATTACTGGTAGATTTGGCAATGCTTGGTTAAAAGTTGGACTTGATGATCTTAGAGGGTTTTTCCAACCTAGACAATTCTGTGATTCTATGAAAGTGATGATAAAATTATGTCCTTTTCAGACATAAAGTCAGTCTCATTTGTTAAAAATGGTGCAACTTCACACTGCTTGTTAAATCCATGCAAATTTATGTGCAGACTGAACCACCCAAAACCATAAGAAGCCAGTCACTACATTAGCATGTCTTGGGAAATTACTAATTTAAGAATCATTACTGCAGCTAAACATGCAATAATTGCTATAGTCATTTTTCATTTTAATTTGCTAGGAGATGTTCAGGCAGTATGATGGGGGTGTGTCAGATAGGTTTTCAAATATGCAGATAGGCTAATATTAAATATGAGGGAATTAATGAAGATTAATTACACTCAAAAGTGGTGCCTCATGCCATCCTAGTTCATAAAATGCTCCACCTGCAGAATGCTTAAGGTGTAATTGGTTGCTCTGTTTTGATATAAATCCTAGCCCCTATATTGCACAGTGTAATTGCACAGCAGATACAGACCCACAAATTGCTCAGAAAAAATATCTTGCCCCTTGCATGCTAGCCCTGCAAAATTTCGAACATTTTCTGCATCTACGCTTTAGTTCTCTCCTGGAGTGGTGTGAAAGGTTGTTTCATGGATTGCTATCAGCCTTAGCCACATCTCCTGGCATCGTAATAGCCGTTCCCAGGGATGCTCTAATGTCAGTGGAGCTGTACGGGTCACTTCCACTGACACCATATTCCTAACTGCACTGTTGGAGATGCACATTCTGTCAGCTTTATCAGGTATCCAGTTAACCATGTTGACACAGCTTCTGGACTGGGGTGGAAGGATAAAGAAAATAGATTACCTCTTTACTTGGGTGGAAAAAGAGATTTCCCCTGGGTAAGAGAAGATCTGAAGAAAAATTATTTTATCCCCTGTGAACAAGAACAATTATTTTGTTTGTTGTGCCTAGGAAAATGAAGAGAGGTTGTTTTGAAAAAAAAGGAATATTTGAGATAAAGCGTGTGTCATCTCAGCATTGTTGATATTGTTTCAGCAGTGCCAGGTTATTATAACAGTCTAGTCAATAATACAATACACAAGTTAACACTTTTGATGGAGCCGCTGTGATGTCTGCGATCAGACACTCTCAATCAAAAACATAGATGAAAAAGATTTTGTCCTCCATCATAGCAAACCCTGTGCCCCCTAATAACAAACAGAACCTACCAGTTACAGTGAATTCAGTAAATTGAATTCTCTCCTTGTCAAAGGTGACAGGATGAGTCTGCCTTGTACATACCACAGGTTTTCCAGCGTTTTCTGTTCCTTACAGAAACTTTGACCTAGTGACATCCATATGTAAATAAGCATATTCACAATCTGAAGGCTAAAGGAAGATGTATTTTATAGAGAGTGAATAACTGATAAGTACGTTATGAGACCTTATAGACAGGAATTTTGAGTGATAGAAAATCTTTGTTAGCAGAACAGCAGAAGGTGATGGAAAATATTTTAAGTTATGGCTGTAAATGACCTTTGGATCCTTCAGCCTTGGTAGCAATGGATTGATGATGTATTGAACCATTAATTGTTCATTTACTAACCATTTGCAAATCATTTATAAATACACCATGCACAAAGCAATGACCCAAATGGAGTGGAAATTTACAGTAGGAATGAACAATGCTAGAAACCTGAAAAAAATCGACCAGCTTCTAGAAAGAGGATACAGTCCAAAGTCTTGGCTGGTGGAAGTCAGTGAATTTATGCCACTTCATATAGCCAAGTCTCTAACTGAAAGACCACATGGAGCTAGGCTAAAACTGAGTGCTGGAAGAGTAGTGACTGAGGTATAGGCTTGGGTCTGAACTGTAGAGTTTGGCCAACTTTAAACTGGTTTGACATCTGCTGTAATTTCCTTTAGCTTGCATTAGTAGTAGCATAACTCCAGCTGGGGTAAAAAATGTGAATGGAGCTGCAAAGGCATCACTCCGGGTCCCTCTTATCCAGCAGGACCAAGGAAGGTGGGTGCATTTATACAGCTTTGGAATTTCTGCAGCCCTGAACAGAATCAAGCTTTTTCAGCATTTCTGTCACTGTTGAGTGTTGTCCTTGCTGTTTTCATTCTCAGGTAATCTAAAAACTAATTATAAAAAAAAGAACAATAATTTGCAAGTGTTTGTGCAGCTACATATGAAGAGTTCTGTTTCATTAACTCCCACATTTTCGACATATATTTTCTTATGCATAATTATCTGTATTGCTTCAGGACTACCATTTTTAAAATACTAGTGTTTTAACTCTCCCTGCATTCAGCAAGCCATTTGTCTGATGAAACCTACCTCGTTCCCTAAGGTGAAAGAAGTTTTTTTTCTAATTAGATCAGGAGTTCTGCAGCAGAACTTCTCCTGGTTTCACAATCATTCTTGAACTTTTAGGGAGGATCATTCCAAGCTTGATGTATGCAGAAATATATGTTCCTCTGGGACTCACAGCTCCTGCCCAGGTGCAGTGTGTGCTGGCACTCCTAGTGATCGCAAGTTCAGCTGTATTTTGGCCTCATCTGTTTTTGTCTGCACTACAAACCAGAGCACACACTCTCCAGGGAGCTCTCAGACATCCCAGACACAGAGTCAGCTGAAAATATGAGCAGAGAAAAATGAGAAGAGCTTTGCAGCCACTTAACCAACCCCACATTGTGGTGCAGAACTGCACGTGTGGCGTTGAATGGTGATGTGGGAGCCACCCCAGTGTCATTAGTGCCCGTGGCTGGGGATGGACCCATGGGACACACATCTGTGGGTCACACATCCATGGGACACATATCCATGGGGCACATTCCCCCCATCCTGCTGCCATCTCAGTGCTGCAGGTGTGTGTTACAGTTCCTCTTGCAGTCAGCCCTTAATGCTCATTGCATGCCAAATAATTTTCAGCAGGTAGTAATACTTAATATGCATGAGTTCTCTTAGCCTTATTTAACTGCATTCCCAAAGTCCCGTTTGTGCTGCTGACAGAATTAGTGACTCTGAATGTCTTTTCTGATCCAGACACCAGTTTTGTATTAAGCTGCAGTTAGGCCTGGCAAGTACAAGGGATAGAAAATTGGTAGGTTGGTTTTCCAAGACGCTGTTCAAGCTCTGTTTTCAAAAGACATCAGCATAAACATGTCAGTAAGTAGTCAGTGCTTATGATACTCAAGTAATATGCATTATGGGGAAACTTTGAAGCAAGTCCTAATCCAGTCCCACACACATATGTGACTTCAGCCTGAAGAAATACTGACTTGGAAGTGGCTGAAGCAGAACAGGTGGTTTACAGACTGAGAAGGAGTTCTTGGAAGTGGCTGAAGCAGAGCAGGTGGTTTACAGACTGAGAAGGAGTTGTTTTAAATGCAAAGAGATAAAATGGTTTACTGTAAATTAAGGGATACATGAGCTAATTCCAGTATTTTGAACCATGGTGAGTAATGCCAGCCATTTGTGTCACAATGCTCTAAATAGAACTTTTAATCACAATTAAGAGCACACAAATTAGGCATGACATTGTATGCTTATTGCTTAAAGGCTCTGTCACTGATTGATAATGTATATTTGTATTAGTAGTATTAGTGCATAAGTAATATTCATATTTAACACAATTCACTGTGTTGACTTTGACTAACTACCTTCAGATACCACCAGCCTCCGGTGTAATCAATAATCGTGATACCGAATCATTTGTATGCCAACAGCTACATTTACACTGGAAAGTGTCAGTAGGAAAACCTCAGAGACCTGTGGTAGCTGCTGCTGAATATGATAGCAATAATTGTCACACTTTTAAACAATATTTGTTAAAGAATATCAAGCCAGCTCCTTGCTGGTGTACAGCAGAGCGATGCAGCAGCTAGATTAGCTGGCTACCTGTATTAATTTTTCAGAATCCTCTGCAAGGTATTTCATTTTATTTTATTTTTCCTTTGCTCCTGTCATGTTCTCCCTCTTGGGGAAAATGTAGATATTTCAAATCAACTTTATAAATGTTTCTTAACTGTCTCTTCAGCTAGCCACTAGCTTCCATTTGAGTACTTGTGCGTGACCCATGTCTGGCATGTGTTCCGTGGCCCAGGTGATGCTCACTGACCTTTCACTGGTGTGTTTTCCGACTCAAAATGATGTGTGTGTCTGACAGAAGTCAGCTAACCCCTTTTGTGCCTTGCCCTGTGCCACAAAGCACTCACATGCATCTGCTTTTCATCTCCTCCATCATGCTACTACCAAAACACCTGCTTGGTCACAGGTGAGAGCAGATGGCAGCGTGAGCTATGGAGCACCACGTGGACTCATTGTGCCTCACAGAAAGGAGCCCCATCTTGACGTCTGAAGAACAACTCTAGAACAAACTATGTTGTCTGGCTTGAGGATGGCTCATGAATATAAAACATAGGACAGGAGAATGAAGGAGAAGATGAATTAAGGAAGGGAAATGTAGTATCTGATCTGCCTTGGAGATCCAACTAGTTTCCCAGTAGACAGATTGCCCCCCTGGAGTCTCTCCTTCCTTTGCTCTCTCTGCTGAGGATGGTCCCTAATGAGGAATGGTCTCTAACAGGAAGAGCTCCCATAGAGCTGAGTTGAAATTCAACCCTCTGGCTCAGAACTCCCTTCTCCCACTGCCACAGTTGGCACTGACCACAGAGGAGCAACGTGGAAGAAAACAGAGGCATTGGCACTTGAGAGCTGTTCAAAAAACATGGATAGAGAAAATTAATGCAGGCAAGTACAAGAGCAAAAAAGAAGAAATGTTCATTTTTCAAGACAGGCAAAAAAGAAGCAGTAGAGAGAAGAGGGGGTACAAAAGGGTGGCAGGAATGACTGCGTGGGAGGGCAGAAGAAGAGCAGCTTTGGCCACCCAGACCCCAGTACAATCCAGCATGTATTGACACAGGCTCTGCTGTGCTGGGCTTGGGCACATGTGCTATCATCCTGGCACACCTGCCCCAAGCTGCTGTTAGTCAGGACACCAGGGCCCAGCTGCCCCAGCACTGCCCTTTCTCCCATAACTCAGTCCAGTGTTGGTGCTGGGCTCAGGAGAGAGGTGACACTTGAGCATGTCACCTCAGGTTTGATGAGGTGCCTGCTGTCTTGCTTATTGAATCTTTTTTTCCTTGAATGCAGGCAGG
>NW_008661220.1:71145-84128 GCF_000695815.1 Acanthisitta chloris
GTGCAACAAGCAGATAGATGTGCATTGCTGAGAAATCCCTTACTCCTGGAGATTTCAAACAAAAGCTATCAAATGTAATTAAAAATTTGCAGGGGGAGAGTCAGATCTGAGGGGGGAGATACCAGCTTTGCTCTCTGCTTTATCTCTGAATGGAACCATTTCCGCTGCTGGAAATGCTGTAAGAGAGAGCCCAGTGCTGCCTTAGTTTGAAGATAATAACTTTAATTTTAGCTCTGAATTACTTTTTTTCAAAGACAGTCTGACCTCTGACTGTAAAGTTATTGAATTGCTACATCTGACATGATGAAGGATAGCTCAACAGGTGGGAGCCAAAGCAGTTCGTATGCAGACAAGAAATCCAGAATTAAGAGCATTGCAAGTCACAAAATACAAATGGTAGATCCTGCATTGAAAATGATGCCAGACTTCTTCAGGCTTTAAAGAAGAAGTGCTGCTTAACTTCCTTTTTAAAAAAATGTGGTTTTCTCCCAGCTCATTTGTTCTCTTTGCTTGATTAAATGTTAATCCAGCCCATTCTAATGGTGTGTAGTTTCTTTTGTTAAGCTCTGGACTTCTGAGCACTGTACACGCAGGAGGAAGTTGCATCAATCACTGGCACACTGAGAGCAAAAGATGGGAACCAGTGCTAATGCAATTAGCACATTTATTTGTCATTCATCAGATGAGCTGAAGACCTCCATGACATGTCAGCTCTGACTCCTGCCAGCAACCTGATGGTATAGGGAACTGTTGGGAGGGACCAGAGGCCTCCATCCCTCTGAATGGCATGAGCTAGTGTGTCCCCTGTCTCTCAGCCCTGCTCTCCCAGCCAGCCCTTGCATGACCAGGTTGCCCCAAGAAGCTGTGGTTGCTCAATCCACTGAAGTGTTCACTGTTGGGAGGGACCAGAGGCCTCCATCCCTCTGAATGGCATGAGCTAGTGTGTCCCCTGTCTCTCAGCCCTGCTCTCCCAGCCAGCCCTTGCATGAACAGGTTGCCCCAAGAAGCTGTGGTTGCCCCATCCATGGAAGTGTTCAGGTTGGACAGGGCTTGGAGCAACCTGGTCTAGTGGAAGGTTCCCCAGCCAAGGTAGAGGGTTGGAACTAAATGAGCTTTAAAGCCCATTCTGACCCAAACCCTTCTAGGATTCTATGTAGCATTTAAAGTCCATTCCATCCCAAACCCTTCTAGGATTCTATGTAGCTAACATCCTCTGAAGCCTTCATTCTTCAGCCCACCAGCCTTGTGGGATGTCACACAGCTGTCTCAAGTGCCATCCCCAGTTCTTGTAGCAGGGTAGAGTTTCAGCAGTTCTCACAGTGACTGAAATGAAGAGGGATGACAGGCAAAATCTGCAGCACTCACAACCAGGCAATGCCTCTCCACTGTCAGCCATGGTCAGGGGCCGTGCAGCCCTTCCCTCACTGTCAGGGTTTTCCCAAAGCCAACATCGACAGTGCATTCGGCCACACTCCATTTAGAGTAGCCATCTGTTCCCTGTAATGAGAAAGCTATCCATTTTTTTCACCTGGTTACTGATTGTTCCAGACTATTGTTGATTGCTTTGTTTTATTAATTACTCATTTTGACATGCTGTATCTGTCTCTTTTGTTCAGAAAACAGATGCTCTTGGTTTGGGGCATTATTACTGATTGTTATTGCTAATAAGATAAAGCCTCAGTTGCAGTTTAACTGAGGGCTTAACACTGTGGCTCTGGTTATTGAAATGCCTCAGCACTGGGTATTTTAGTCAAGCTTGAGGAAACTATTTCATTCTTAGTGCCACAGGGGCTCCCACTGTTTGAAGGAAAGGGACTTCTTTAATGTCTTTTGGTGCACAGAGCAATGGGGTCCATAGCTGTTGCTGTTCCCAGAGACTGTGATCAAACAAAGAACACTACTAATGTTATTCTGAAATCTCTTCACTTATTAATCCATTATTGTGAATGTGAAGGGCTGTGGGTCCCCATAAGAAACTCTCTCAAACTCTCACTCCAACTCATTTCCTCACTGTGTTTGGAACTAAGCAAAACTTGTTTTTCAAGGTTCACCACATCTTAAAATTTAAAATACAGTGGTGTGTGAGCAGTGAAGGAGATATCATCACTGCACCAGAGTTAAAGTGTTTCCACTGACAATTACTATTTTAAAATATTATTTCAATATTATGTTAAGCCTTGAAAAACTGTCTGTGGGTACAGTCTAGATAGAAACCGTGTCACTGCTTTCTGCTGGAATTAGATACATGTTCCATTCAATTTTGAGAAAGTATTTATGAGGTAAAGTCAATCCTTGCAAAACGGTCTCTCATTCTGCAACAAATCCAATTGCTGATATTGTGCTTTCATTGTGCCTGTTCCCAGCTCCGGGCTCATGCAGTGGATATGAATGGAAACAAGGTGGAGAATCCTATTGACCTTTACATCTATGTGATTGATATGAATGACAACAGACCGGAGTTCATCAACCAAGTCTATAATGGATCTGTTGATGAAGGCTCTAAACCAGGTACAGTTGAAAAAAGTCTTAGAGTTTCACAGGCTTTCAGCCATTCATCTGGTGTGGTGGCTCAGCCTCTGCTTGGAACAGAGGGGATGTGAGAGAGGTTTGCTCTTCCTGGCTCTTTGTTGAAGACTGATGGAGGTGAGAACAATCTGGTGTCTCTTTTCCTGGATAAAGAGAAAGTGCAGACTTGGGTTGGAGGGAACCTGGATCCTGGTGGTACCTTCCTAGATGTGAAATTTGTAAAGGCAGCAGTTTTGTAGTGTAATGCTCTGTATTGCCATTCTCATACGCTCATTATACAGGTACAAGGATGTTATTCTAATTCCAGAGCCCTGAGAGCCAGCCTGGCTGTGGCCTTTCACTGACCCTGTGCCTGAAATGTTCAATATCTGCCTCCTTGATATTTAATCTAGTCATTTGCCAGCTCAATATCTGGCATCCAGTCAGACTCCAAGTTGGTCTGTTTCCCAAGGTGTGCAGAAAATGCTTTCTTACTTGGGGCCTGATGCAAACCTATGGAAGTCATAATATTCCCACTGAAATTGCTCAACCTCCATCCCCACAGACTTTTCTAACAGGGTGAAATGGGGAAAACCCTGAAGTAGAATTTCAGAAAATTTATGGGTGACAAATTAGTGAGGGTGTAAGTTATATGTGGAAAAGTGATGATTTTTACATAAACATGTTTATATGCTTGAAAAAAATAGTTATGAGTCGTCTATGTTCTATTTTCAAATATACTGTTGATTTGTTATTTAAGCGTGGTGTAACCCTGCAGTTTCCAATATGGTAGGAGGGTTGTTTTAGCTCATTGCTAAGCAGAACTTATGTGAGTGTATCCATTTTTTGAACACAAATTGTACTGTATCACCAGTACAACTGGGAGTCTCATGAAATCAGAGGGAGATTTTTCCAAGACAGATTCTCTCCTCAGTCGTTTGCCAACTGAAGGGTTAAACACCACATGACTTTGGTTTGTGTCAGCAAACATTTATCACAGCTTCTCCACTGCCGGAGGTGTCACAGGAAAGTCTCCAGTGGGCACAGTTTTTAACAAGGTGATTCGCAGTCGTGATTGATTGTCTTCCAGCACTGTGAGGAAGGGATGGCTGTGGTGACACATAGTGGGAACAGAATGTGACATTATTTCTGAGGAAAGAATAAATACAGCTCCTTTCCTGGTCGCTTTGGGTGGTGATGTCCCAACTTCAAAGTCCTGATCCCGGTCCTGCTTGGAGGAGAGGATGTGAGAAGTCCCTGAGCTGATGGCTCTAATGACATCTTCCTGGAGGATTTTCCAGCTTTCATTTGAAGGCCACTTCGGGGCATATCAAGGTTTGAAGATTGATACAACATTTCCATAGCAAATCAAATTTCTTACATCTTATTCAAGGACAGATCAATATTCAAAGTGTTCCCAAATGTTTTAACTTGCGCTGCTCATCTGTATGAAAGAAGCAGTAAATTGCATCCTCTTCTTGTCTGAAATCCAGATAAGCCTTTGAGCTATTAAATCAGAATAGGATAACTTTACCTACAAAATACTTGTGCCTCTGCTTCAAGCAGTGATTTTTGGTATTCTCTATCCCAGGCTGGAGTGCTTGCCTTTAAGGCAGAAAGGTAGAAAGCAATCTGTTTTTATTCAAAAGCAATTACATTTGTCTTTGATGTATTTGGCATTTTTTTCCCCTCTCTTTCCTGTTTAATCTGTATTCTTTTAAAGGTTTATATTAGTATTGAATTTCTGTTCTTTGCTTTTGTAGAGCCTCTTAGGAATCTGGGTATCTGAGGCCCTTGTTCCATGTACTTGGCAAGAAACATGATCTTGTGCCTTTGAGAAAGCAATAGAGAGGTCGTGGAGTTACTTGGGGATATCTGTGTGCTCCTCCTTTACCTCACAGTTATGTCCCTGTTTTGTGCACAGACGAGTCCAGACAATGTATTTAGCTAAGTGTAGCTCTTGCAAAGATTTGGTAAGTTTTTTGTAGTTCAAAATGCCTCAGAATATTTTAATAACTATTGTGGAGATACCACACCAGCCATTGCAAGAGAAGAAATATGTGGCCAGAATTCATGATTATTTGCAGCAGTGGTTGACAAATGAAAGACAGTGCATGTTCTTTGAGGTAACAGCAAATCGTGCTCAGTACTGACTCAACAGCAAGTTAGACATGTATATGTATCTCTAAATATATACATGCATATATCCATGTATAAAGCACAGATTTGCTTCAAGAAAACTAAAAAATCTTATTATACCTTACAGGAGTTCAGCATTCATTTTCCACCACTCACTGCTGTTGAACTATGCCTGAGGACTGAAAATGCTTCCCTAGATATCCTGTGCAATTGTTATTTCTCACATCTTCCATATGCCCATTTATAATGGCTGCGATTAAAAATGCAGGATTACTTGATTGCAACAGTATCTGCAACATTCTTAATAATTTTGCACACCTCTGATGAGAAAAGTAGCTGGAATGTTTGAGTATCCCAAACAAATGCTGACTCTGAGGCCAACTAGGGTGAGCAGCCAATGACTGTTTGAAGTCAGTCGGATTTTTGCCCAGATGTAAAGAGAAAAAAAAAAAAAGAAGCAGATAAAAAAAGGACATATGGAGCTCAAGCTCTACCCATGGAAATTTTGCAGAGCAAGACCATCAAAAATATGCTGTTGAGCACAGGCTGAGCAGGGCGCAGTGACCTTGAGCTCCAGGGAAAGCCCTGGGAAGGGTTTAGCTGGATCAATAGAGCAGATCCCATTCCAGTGAGCAGGAAGGGGCTCTGCAGTGCTGTCACAGCACACCGGGGCTATGGGGTGAAGCAAAGGCCCCTGATGTGTGGGCACAGCAGGCAGGGCCGTGTCTCCGGCGGATGCTGCGCCGCGAAGCACAGTGTGGTCCCTGCTTAGGGCTGGGATGCAGTGAGCTGGAGCAGAGCGTGGTGCCTCCTTTCTGACCCTGTCAGAGAGCTGCAGATTGTGCCTGGCCAGGGAAGGTGATAGAGGGTGGCCAAGTGAGATGTGACCTACTGACTCAACAGTGAATAAGCCAGAACAGAGTAGAGTGAACTAAGAAAATGAGTCTGCAGGAAGGACGTGTACTCCAGACTGCAGCGCGGTGTGACTCTGCTGGGCACTCAGCCTCCCGCAGAAACAAGTTTACTTTAGCCTGAAATACAAATATACAAAATCGTCCAAGAGCTGGGAGAATTGGCAGCAATGTGAAGAGACTCATTAGACAGTCTGATGGGGTTTAAGTGAAGGGGCTTCCCAGTCTGCAGAGCACTCAGCCTAGGTTCCCAAGGAGCGTGCTCTCTGCAAGTCACCTTGAAGCAACTCTTGACAGGAATAGAAAAGAAATCATCAAGTATTATTAATTATAATAGGTTGTTGTTGCTGGTTAAAATTATAATAACTTAATTGAAATAGTGTCTTGCACCACAGCATAGTGTTCTTGAAATCAGGAGCTCACTCTTGGTGAAGTTCTGTGTAGTGTGAACACGTGTTGCAGCCTGTAAGTCCTCAGATGTGTGTTGGCTCTACAACTCAGTTGCATCTCTTTGCTTTTTTTGATACTGTCTGGAAAAGTGTAATGCACTTCTAGTTTATCTAGCCCCTGGTCAAGCAGCTGGACAATTTAAATGTGTAAATGCAGAACGGGAGTAGTGATGCAGGATTTCCTTTTCCACAGGACCATCTTTCTTCCTTACTCTCCCCCTCCATGAGTTGTTTTGATTTAACACACCACTGTTTGAAAGTGTATCTTAAAAGACCGTGTTTTCCTCATGTTGAATAATGTTCTGCCTCTTTGAACTTTGCCTCTGTAGGAAGAACACAGCCAAGTTTTAAAAATGCAGCTGCAAGCTGGAGCTGAAATTCCCCTGCTCCCTCTGGCAGCCTTAATCAGCAGAGCTCTCCCGGAGCTGCAGGAGTTGCCTTTCAAGCGCTGACAAAGCGGGACAGGCTGCAGAGCTTCACTGCCCAGTGCTGCCTGCCCTGAGAGGATTCTGCTGCCTTTTCCGAGCCCACATCTCTGAGCTGCCTCACACAAGCTCCACTACCCTATGGAAGGAAGGACTTGGGGTTCAGGGTGGGATTTTCCCCTCTGTACAATGCCCTGAGCCCAGTCCCTGCATTCCATACCGCTGGGCATGCAGGATCCCAGGGGTGTCCTTGGGGAGTCTCAAAAGAAACTCTCTAGTTCTAAAAAAAAAATAATCGCTCAATAAGATAGAATGAAAATGCTTAAATATAAAAGAATAAAATGGAATTTCATCACAAAACAATAGTGTGATGGAGAAAGATTATTTCCATCACTGCAGAAGCTTAGTTTTGCTATAACCACCACCACATGTTCCTTACAGGAGGATGTGGATGTCTTACTTAACTGAAGCATTCAGTTCTGAAAAGGTCAATGTGAAATGCTCCGCAGCGACTCGAGTGCTTTGCTCTAGGTTGTATCTATTTTGTTTTAACAGAAAGATTGTCAAAAATTAACTCATCTCTCCAAAACAATTTGTTCCTGTCAGACTGGCCTTTTCCATTCCCATTCATCCTTTCCACTTCACTAACTCTCTGGATACATCTTGGTCGCTTTCAAGTCAATAGCAAAAGTCCAAGTGGCTTCTTTTAAACTTGAGTTACATCCAGCTCCTTCTTTCTCCTTGAGTTGTGTAGGATAGTGTACTCCTATCACCCTCCCTGGGAGTGTGAAAGAGTGATGAGTATGGACTGTCCTCCAAAATAAAGGAGTATTAGTATTTCTTACATGAGAAATGTTGTAATTTAAATTTTCCCCATCTCCTCCTGTTTTCATGGAACTCTGATGCAATAATTGTTGATAACATGCCACGTGAAAAATGAAATAGCTGGGAGCCAAATCTATATGTGGCAAATTGAGTTAAAGAAATCTCATAAAAAATAAGCAGTATATAGGAAAACCAAGGATTTTAAAAGCCGATTATTCTACTAGTGTCCCAGTTTGTTTATTTTATTTCTATGCCAGCAGAGATTCCCTCAGAGATTAACACCATGGACTAATGCACAGATGGGGCCAGAAACTTGAAAGTCATCTGAATATTAAGAATTTAAATCTTTAGCCTCAGTGATTTGAACAGAAAGCCAATTATGAGGCTGAATTAGTTTTCAAATTAAACTGCAATTTAAGGCTTGTGAAATTAATCTTTTAAGGCATATAGTTGCATTTGTATATATATTCATGGGGAGAACTTGGATTCTGCACTTCTGGGTTGTTCATATTCTCCAACCTGACAGTGCAATCCATGAAGAGATGCCTCATATCCTGCAGGTTGTTTGTTCTGTAAAGGAACAGAGGAGGTGTTGCTGGTGGCAGGACCTGAGATCTGAAGAGAAGATGCCTCATTTTTAAAAAGTAGTAGGACATGGACTGAAACCGTCTTTCTGCCATTATAAGCCATTCCAAAAGTGCCATAGTGCTGCTCATAGTGAAAACATTCAGTTTTCATTTCCAGCCTGGAGGTAAGTTAATTTTAGAACTCTTAATTTAGGAAGGTCCCAATTCAAGAGAGAACCTCAACAGGTTCATGGACTGAAGCTGCTACTGAGTGCACATTCCAGCTGGTGGCAATAGAAGTTGAAATAATGCAAATGTCAAAAGTTGCAGAGACATCATGTACAGGTAAAATCTTCAGGGGACAGAGTAGGTCTCAACAGATTCTTCTACTCATCCCAGAGCTCTTCACAGGTCAGGAGTATTACTTCTGGGTATCTCACAAGCTTAAATGTATTCATTGATGCAGTGCCATCTTCTGCACCTTGGGCAGGTGCTGCTCTTACCCTTGCAGTGCATATGTTATTAAAAATGGCTTTGTCCAATCCGACTCTATTCTCTCACACATTACACAGAGGCTTAGGATACACAATATTCTTTTTCAAGTTCTTTTGCTCAGCCGAGCACAATTTTAAGATAAGAAATTGTTTTTCTGCAGACACATGTTGGTAGTGCTTTCCATTTTCTTTCGAGGTGAGTGGTTATGAAATCTGTGCTCTTAATTTCCTTTTCAGAAGCATCCAGTCCCAAGAGCAGGGAAGTGAATTATAGGACTGTAAGTGAGAAAAAAATGCAAATCCCCAGACTGATGGTTTTTCCTCCAACAAAAAAAAAAAGGGGGCAAGTTAATGTAAAGGAAAAAAAAATATGGAAATCATGTTCTGAGACCACTCTAGAAAGGAGTTGCAGCACTATAATATACCACTTTCTGCCTCCTTTTAACCAGCACTTACAAATAACATAGTATGATATATATTATAATATTTATATTACGTCACTTTGTATTACTTTACATTATAATGTCAAAATTCAATTATTGGCTTGAAGCCTTGTGGCAGATGTGTAAAGTCTCAGGTTCTGTGCAGCTCTGTCTTCAGGATTTCTGAAGTCACATACACCTTCAGTTCAACATGAAACCTGGCCATGCTCTTCAGCTCAGTTTGGTGCTGATGTTCAGGGTATCTTGTCCTAAGTCATGCTTTCTCCTTTTCTTGAATTTTCCCTGGAAATCAAGAGGATTCATGTGCAGGAATTCAGTGGAGCTGAGGCTGATGAATTTATACAGCCAAAACTATTTGCTGTGAGGCTGGATGTCCTTTTCCCATCTTGAAGTTTTACTGGTGGATTTCTCAGTGGTACAGGGAGCTCAGGAGGCTGCTGGGCAGGAGTGATATTCAAATCTGGCCAGGCCCATGTGTGTGCTACAGACAGTGCATCCGCTCATTTTCTCTCCAGAGATATTTATTCCATTTTTAACAGCAAGAAGATATTATTTCCGTTCGGGGTGACAGCAGCCTCTTCAACTCGCTGAGTTGTCTCTCCAGACCTGCTTGTTCTCTTTATTCTCATTAGGTTGGCTCTTGCCTTGTCTGAGGCTGAGAATCCAATGTCTCCGCTAATTAGGAAGTGGCATCCGTTATGAATTAGGTTAGCTGCTTGAAAGGTCAAAATTTGCCAATGATTACAAAACTAATGGTGAAAGAGAATGACAGTAACTCTCAGCTATGACGGAAGGAATATCATTCAGAAGGAAAGTGCTGTTTCTATTGAGTTTTTCATCTAGAGCATGTGGGATGCAGTTTAATTTAAGTATATTTACAATTTATTACACCTGCAGTAGAGTTTCTGGCACTTCTGTCATCTTGATGTCCTGTCCATGTTCTTGTTCACCTCTGCAACTCCACTCAGCACTGTGAGTGAGTCAGCTCCCCAGTTTCATTTGAAACCCTGAACAATGAATGTGTGAAAGTGCTTCACATTACCAACTGAATACATTTAAATTTTTTGACTTGAGGATACAAGTTGGTTAGCTGAGATGCTTTAGTCTTTAACCCTACAGCAGTGTGTAGTTGCACTCTGAGGATGTGTTCAGGATCCTGTCATACCTCTCACTGTAACTTGGTTTTGATGCCTTTGCTTTTCCAGTGTGTCTTTCTGTCCCTGAGACCTCCTTGCAATGAATGAAATCACTAAAGGGTGAATTGTGCCTGTGATGAGTAGGAGTATGAAATTCTCCTCCTCCCTGGGAAAGGAAACTAGTATCGGGGAAGTCTTCTGAATGGAAAATTTTGGGTTTAGAAAATGCAGATTTTACGCTGCTTTTCAGTATTTAATCTTTCCAGCAACAATTACTGTCTTCTCTCTATCTAGCATCAGATGCAGAGGATTCGCTAAGTGAGCTTTCCAATTTGGGGGAAAAAAATGAGGAGTAAGGGGAAGTTTCCATTAGTACAAAGCCATTATTAACTTGGGTTAATGAAGATCTAATGTAATATGGCCATCACCGCATGTCTGCACGTAATGATTCAATCCTTTTCTATGGGGGAATGATTAAATTAAGTATCTTGTAGGTCAAAATTAGACTGAGAAGGTTAACCAACCTTTAATGATTCCACAGCCATTTACCAGCCATTTAAAAACATAAACTGTAAGATAAAGCTGGATAGAGAATCAGCATTATCAGTAAAAACTGGGTGAAGTTTTAGCTTTTTCTGTTTATATCGTAGGATTAGACAGAGAGGATTATGTGTTTGTAACAGTGACATGTGATATAAAGGGCAAAGTGAAAGGGGGGTTTATTTTTATTTTTTTTATTTGGATTCCTGATAAGTGCCCATTAGCTCTTTCTTTTAACATGCACTAAATCTAACTAATGGATATCAAACCAGCTTAGAAAAATGGCAATTATAAAGCAGTTGTAACAAAGACTTTGGGAGCACAACTGTGCTAAGATATTGTTTGTATGTCTTAAAACTGTGAAAGCTTCATCTTTATGGAGAAATGAAGTTGCATAGATGGGAGAGCAGAGATTGCAGACAACGTGATGTGAATTAGCAGTCCTTGGCATGCTTTGGGACTGTCTGAGCTAGAAGGAATTGAGCTGATTCTCAGATTTGAGAGTGATTTGGGGGGGACATTTGTTTACAGCTGTGTGCTTATCTGCTTACACATACCCAGGGCAGTTATCTTCCTTGTTTTGCTTCTCTCTTTGCATAACGTGTACAGATCGAATGAGATATAGTGAACCTAACAAAATCTCTTTGCAGTCTTTTACAAGCAGATGCAATTCATTTTAAAATTGATAAAACTGAATATACAGGTATAAATTATCTCCCTTTGCTTCCATCCCCTCAGATTCTAAGGCATTATTTTGCCTATCCTGTAGAAGCCTTAATTAATCTAATGGGAATATTTTCCATAAGGAGTGCTTTCAAGCATTTCTCTCATGTGCCTTGTGCATGCTTAGAAACAAAACTCTCATTTGACAAAATAACATCTAGGAGATTGTGGTCTCTGGGAGACCAAAGAGAATGCATTGTGAAGTTACAGGTTCTTGGGGTTTTGCCTTTTATTGATAGATCTCCTTCGTCATGCCATCCATTAATTTTAACTCAGGTGATATATGAACTCGGCACATTAGTTAATGAAAGCTAATGCACAGTAATCTTGTCATCACTAGCTGTGCATGGTAATTCAATCTGCTGCTCGGAAGAGAAAAAAAAGATTTAATATTGACATGATGTACTAGGTTAGGTATTTTATTTAACATACCATGTGCCTTATTTGATGAGAAATGGTTTTCCTTCA
Organism: Acanthisitta chloris; assembly: GCF_000695815.1. Lineage (NCBI taxonomy): Eukaryota > Metazoa > Chordata > Aves > Passeriformes > Acanthisittidae > Acanthisitta > Acanthisitta chloris. The sequence goes on from NW_008661220.1 coordinate 82,770, forward strand.
ACAGGTTATGTACGTGAGTTATGCCAGGTGTGTAGTTTAATGCAGTTACATCAGAGACCGTCTGGACTGGGTATTACTTCTGTGACACACTGCACAGACTGGGGCAAATAAAATACAAAATGAACATGATGCTTCTCTCACATACTGAAAGTGTAAAGTCTCTTTTGCCCTGTTTACACTTGTTTACGCTTACTCTTGTAGCTTCACCACCACCAGCAGGGTCTGACACAAATATGGCAGAGTATGGTGTGGGGTCTTGAGTGTGACTTGGAGGAGTTTTCTCAGTGTTTCTGGCCTGTAGTAGTTGCTTCTACGCTCTGTTTGGGTAAGATATAGAGATGTAAAGATCATGTGGTTAATACTTTGATTTCCACAAAATGCATACACACATCCTGTGGGCCAGATTGGGCAGGTGGTACTTTGTTGCTTAAACCCAAACACTACCAGCCTCAATCCTCAGGTGTGCCAGAGCTGTGCACTCTGCCACTGTATATTTGCCTAATTTGTGTAGTATTAGGGGCTGGATATGGGGATATATTTCCTTTATTTTAATATAAAGTATATGAAGATGTATCCCTGTGCAAAGGGCATAGAAACATGACGTTATTTACTTTTGTAGCAGGAAAATCATCACCAAACATCTTAGGATAGTGACTTTATATAGCATCTAGAAGATGTTAGGCACTGTAGCAATGTACATCCACATTGCTCTGCTGAATGCTCTTGTGCACAGTTATATGTTTATGCCATTCGCTGCAGCACACAGGTATCAAGAGGATATGTCTTAAAGATAGACTAAATGTAAAGAAAACCAAGTGGAATGGAGATGGTGATGTAGGTTACACCAGCTGATCCCCTGGGAAGCATCCATGGATAACAGGAGATGCTATCACTCCCTTGGGTCAACACTGCCAGGAGGGAAATGCATGCACATAGGAAAGGGAGCGGAAATATCAACCACTGTCCAGACTGCAGAGAGGAAGAAGTAATTTGCAGCCAGTTTACAGCAGACTGTGGTCAGACAGGCAGCCCCAGGGAGAGCTGGGAAGGAAGTGGCTGCTGCAATTCCATCATGAGCTGCAGAGTGCTGCAGCCACACAGGGCCCTTTGCAGAGGACGTTTTATTAAGTTACAAGATAGTAATTAATGCCAAGTTCCTCTCTTTATTTTCTCTGTGGTTGAGTTTCATAATCGAAATTAAAGATAGGAGATAGGAAGCAGATTGCCTCTTGAAATACAGCTCCCTGGTGCTCAGTTCATGACTTCAGAGACATTTGTCCAGTCCCATCTCCCTTTATGGGGATGTAGGTCAAATGCTGTTGAAATAGTCCTTTTTTTCTAGGGCAGATGCGCTCAGTC
>NW_008661220.1:84185-87910 GCF_000695815.1 Acanthisitta chloris
CCATCCACACTATAACTTCTGTCCTCTCACCCCCTCCCACCACAGCTGCAGCATGTCAGGTGCCTCTGCCAGTTGGGGACACACTATCTTACACATGTCCTGGTTAACTTTGGAATCTGCAGTGCAATTTGAGAGATCCCACATGAGGAGGGACCACAAGTGTGGGGGCTCCTGTCTGAACCCTGTAGTCCCAGTAACTTTCAGAGCTGTTTCCTGTGCTAGAAGTGCATCACAAAATACCACCTGTTTTTTGGAATATTTCCTAAGACTGCACATGTCCTAAAATAGATTCTGCTTTCCTCTTCCGCTTCTGTTTTCATTAGCCCCAGGTTTTGACATTCTGTTCAGAGATATTTTCAGTATAGCATGCATTAAGATAACATAAATTCAAAATCAAACATCTAATTCAGCATATTTCCTATTTAAATTTCCCCTGTACATTTCCCCTGTAGTTATCTAAGGGCTGGCTTCGTTATTTGTATCAGTTGTCTCGTGAAAACTGGTTTTGCAAAAGAGCAAAAAATGAATGCTTGAAGAGAAAATAGAGAAAATTTGTTGCTTGCACAGCCTTGTTTCTATTCAGTGTTCCTTCCCTCTCCTGAAGTTTATTGATCAGAAAAATGTTAAAGTTGTTGAATAGTTTGTTTTCATTTCATAAACGTGAATCAGGATTATTGCAGAAAGACAGGAATGTATTCATCATTAAGATTTGCTTTACACATTCATTTATTTTTTAATCTATAATTCCTATTGAACTACAAAAGCTCACAGGAATGTATGTATCACCACCGAGAACAAAAACAGCCTGATTGAGGCAGATGGAAGGAGATCAGCAAAGCACTCCACAAATGCTTTTTTTTTCACTGCAAAAATACAAACTTCTGAGGCCACTTCTTGCTAATACTGAGAAACTTTGGTTTCACAGAACTGGGGAAGGTGCTGGTGGAATTTCCTGTGTGCTGAGTGGCTTGAAGGCACTTGGCTAAGGTACAAAATTTGGGAAGGCTGCAGTCATTACTGCATCAGCCCATTTAGGGCATGGGATATTTTCAAAGTCCTTTGCAAACTCTCCAGCTCTCTGCTTTCCCTGAACTGGGAGCTTGGTAGCTTTGTGACCAAGCTGAGGATCTGTGTTTGACAGGTGAGATAAGGTACAATGTTGATGTAGCCACATGTCCTCAAGTTTGCCAGTGGCTCACTTCTAACCAAGCAAGCAGAACAACTCAGCTCTTTTTGTAAAACAACATGTGGCTCCATCTCGAATCAGCTCTGGTTCTTGTTGAGACCACTTTGCACCTCTTCAGCACAGCAGGCTCGTAAGTTGGTCTGTCTGTTCAGACTTCCCAAATGAGCCGTGTTCAAGCTCACTTTGCATCTTTCATTGATGTTGTTGGGTTTGGTGGTCACTTAACAAGGTAATCTCTGGTTTCACTGTCTCTCTTTGCCTCCCACTCCTCCTTTCAGGTTTCATATCATTAGATCCATCCACTGTTGCAGATTGCTTTTTGAGAGCAGTGTGTGTCTGCCCTTCTAGTCATTCTCTCCTACCAGTATAACAAGTGTAAAGCTGGGCCCTACAAGCTCTGGGGGGTCATAGGACCATGCAGCTGCAGGAGTCCATCCAATCAAGTAACATCTTTTACCCTCATAACGATAATTTCCCACTTTAGCAAAACACCCTGCTGCCAAACTCCAGTGCTAATGAGCCTGTCAGTGCATCAGTGCATTCCCCACAGTATCTAGAAAGTAGCGATTGTTTTTTGCAAGGCAAATGAAGACACTAGTGATTAGCAAGAAACAAACCAACAATTCGATACCTCGCTGGCCACACATACCAAATCATTCATTTTCTGTCCTGCTGGGCAGCAGCTGTTCCATTTGCTCTGCAGAAATGGATTTTTTTTTCTCCAGGAGGGGCCAGAAAGGTGGAGGATTCTCCAAGAACTGGAGGCAGCAGGCAGTTGCTTCCTGCACTGGGAATGGGCATGTGGATGGTGTCCCTCTGAAGCTGCTGAGAAGTCTGATGGGCTTTCTACTATTAAACTCTATTTCTGAATGCATGTGCATGCAGTGATTGGATGGAAGAAAAATCTCCTGTGAGAATCTGTGAAATTACAGGACAAAAAATGCTGCCCTAAAACTTACAATCACTGAAAGAATTAGAAGTTAATCATAGATACCCTCATATGACTTCTCACTCTCTACCAGCTATGTGTAATCAGTATCCTTCCAGATCATCTAGTCTCAGCAGTGTTGCTATTTTCATAATCCTCACTTTGTCTAGATAGCTGGATTGAAATGGAATATCTATTCCATAGCATTTCTGAGCATAATGCATGACCCTGAGTCAATGGGACCTCAATCTGCTCTGCAATGAGATGGTTCTGATAATTCCTCTTCTCCTGTCCCAAGGTACCTACGTGATGACAGTGACTGCGAATGACGCAGACGATAGTACCACAGCGAACGGGATGGTGAGGTACAGGATTGTCACTCAGACCCCACAGAGCCCATCACAAAACATGTTTACTATCAACAGTGAGACGGGAGACATTGTCACTGTGGCTGCTGGACTGGACAGAGAGGTGAGTTTAGAACCATCTTACCAGTTGTTCCCGTATTGAGGGTTGCTGACGTGCAAACCTGAAGCATGTCTTGAATACTGAGTCTCTAAAAGTTTGAGTGTTGAGTTGAGATTGTGGTCTTTGCTTCTGCAGGTCTCTAAAGGTTTGAGTGTTGAGATTGTGGTCTTTGCTTCTGCAGCAACTGTGGGCATCATGGCTTTGATGTGGTATTTTTGTCTTAATCCATATCAGTCGATGAAACCCTGGGAGAATCTTCAAACTCCTGAAGCTGATACTTTCCTTGCGTACATTTGTAAAACTCAAAGATGTAGAAAGCACTCCAGAAGCAACAGGGGGATGAAGGTTTGAGTGTTGAGATTGTGGTCTTTGCTTCTGCAGCAACTGTGGGCATCATGGCTTTGATGTGGTATTTTTGTCTTAATCCATATCAGTCGATGAAACCCTGGGAGAATCTTCAAACTCCTGAAGCTGATACTTTCCTTGCGTACATTTGTAAAACTCAAAGATGTAGAAAGCACTCCAGAAGCAACAGGGGGATGAATAAATGGACATTTGTCCTCCTTCTGTTGGTGGGCAATAAAGTTCCAGACATCTATAGCCCTTTCTAGACCTGCCTTACATGTTATCTCTGAAAGTAGTAACACAGCCCATGCTCAGTTCCCTTTGTGTGTTTCCTGATGTATCATTTTCAAACTATGATAAGGTCTTCCAGTGGTTTTGATTTTGTGTGAGGTCCTACCTATAATGCCTCTCCTTCCTGGCATTTTACAATGCACAGCTTTTCCACATGCAGAAGGAATGTCACTTTTACTGACAAAAGCATACTTTGCCAGTGTAAGCTGTATACTGTGATTCTTAGAAGTCTGCATCCTCTAGTTGTGAGTATAGCTCAAGGACAAAGCTTTTGTACCTCACACATTAAACAAAAATCATCAGTGGTGGGATGGAGTGAGTGGAGGAGAGGATGGGGTCAATGAGTGTGAAGGGAGAGAACCCCAGAACTTAAGTTCTATTTTTATTCCCCAATGGACTCTATGGGTTGTTGAGTGTCACCTGCCCAATGCAATTAGGAGAACTTGGTTGACTAAGTGATGGGAAGGATCATTTGTTCATTGAGCAATGAGCCACAGAGAGTATGAC
>NW_008661221.1:0-1389 GCF_000695815.1 Acanthisitta chloris
TGCTGCCTGGGGTTAAACCATGACAATTAGTGTTATGAAAACTAAAACTACTTAAACACTTAATCTGCCCCCTTACAATTCTGTGATTTGTACAACACGGAGAAAGACCCACCTTTACGCTGTGTAAAAGGAAACTAGTATCCCAGTCAACCTCAGTCCAGCTGAGGAAGTAGCCTAACTGGACAGCTGGCACTTCTTGCATAAAACAATATCTAGCTCACAGCATCATCCCAGCTCAATGTTCAAAGCTGCTATTCATTTTAATAGTTAGGGATTTTCAAAGTTTTCAACCTAATCTTGATTCCTAATGTGCTACAGAGATATAACAAGAGATAGAAATTTTTTTTAACATCTCACCATTCACTTTCTCCTAGTGAAGCCTTATGCTTTTCTTGGAAAGCCGTAACTGCAAGAATTCAGATTTATCTGCTTTAACAGCCAACAAACAGCAGCTTCTTCAAACAAACTAAAAGCATGTTTATAGACCAGCACTGACCGCTGCTGCAGATGGCTCAGCCTGGTTCCTTGCTAGCCCAATTCCATAGGGCTTGTCCAAAAGAGAAATTTAATCTGAGATGTAGATCCCTCATATAATTTAAAAATTAAAATAAGGTACTTAAGGAGCATAAATCAGAGGTGATACAAATGACTATACAATCTGTTGTATGACACTGGGTCACAGGCCAAGGAACTCAAAGCAGCAAGTCATGGCTGGGGTGGGGAGAGGACAGGAAGACACTTTTAAATCTTCCCTGCACTGGGGCAGGAGGAAAAAGAAGAAAAGTTAAATGCTACCATAGCTTTTTGTCCTCCTGAAGCTGTTAAATTGTCACTTTTGCAGAATTCTAAACTCTGCCCTAGCTTAAGGTTCTATGACTGTAGAACAGAGAGGCAACAAATGAAAAAATACTGGCCAAGTGTCCTCCATTGCCTGTTCTCTTTAAGTTCAGCATATCAACATATAGACTCAAAGGTATTAAAACAGTGTCTTAAACAACCCCCTCCTAAATAAGTAATAACCGATACACAATAGCACAACATCTGTTAGACAACTGTACTAAGTGGTGAATAATTTTTTTCACGTGAACTGGGGAAAAATATTTCAAATTAAATTAATAATTATCACATGCTAGAAGCTGCTCTGGTTCTTATTTTCAGTTGTGTAGCATTAAGAGCTGGCAAGTGATTCAGATATTGTAGATAAATCACATTCACATCCAGCAGGATTGATGTCCCTTGCTCATCATAACTAAGAATTAAAATCGTGTTAATTGTTTCGTGGTTTTTGTCCTTACTATTTATAACTTACATTTTTAATGACTAATCTACACTCTTGATCTAGGTTTTCCCCTACTTCCTGCAGAGATGAACAGCCACCAAGCAAACAAC
>NW_008661222.1:0-666 GCF_000695815.1 Acanthisitta chloris
TCTTGCCAGGGGTACACCCTCTCCCACATTAGAGCTGTTCCCAGCCTGATTGTCTTTTTCCATGTTCAGCTGGAAGACTTTTATATGTAAGTGGATTTATATTTTCATTAATTATTTATCACACCAGGCAGGGCTAACTGCTCTTCACATCCCTATAAATGCCATCCTAAATTAGTCTTTCTAATATTGTTACAGCATGACTGTACTAGAAGTATACACCAACTTAAACTTGAATTCTACTATGACTGAATCACATACTTCTGGCACTCAAGTTCTATGTGAACACTAAAAATCCTCAGACATATCCACTGTTCTTGTTAAAAAATGAGATGCATATATGAGGAGTGCACAAACTTAAGACTGCATACAGAGCTCTGATTACAAATATGGTTAATTACCTCATGACCCTGGTATTGCTTAGAAGCTCATTTGAAACTGAAGTCATGATCTCATCATCCCATATAGAAACCAAAGGAGAAGCAGAACATTTGCACCAGGTATTGGCAAAGACTGTTCAGTAGATCTATCAAAAGCTACCCTTTTTTCCCCATGTGTGTTGCCATCCAAGTCAAAAAGTGACATGATAGAAACAAAAGGAGGAGCAGACAAGCTGAGCTGTGCAGTTGCAGTGGGCAGTTTCAAACTGAGCCACAAACTTTGATTTGA
>NW_008661222.1:725-33058 GCF_000695815.1 Acanthisitta chloris
GATAATGAATTGGAAGGGACCTTTAAAGATCTACAAGACACCAGAACAGTTAGACCCCCTTCGAAAAAGTGGGCAAAGGATTTTTGTGTAAGTTTTCAGGGTTCATGGAAATAACTTTAAATTAGATTTGAAAGGAGAAAGAGATAAAGCCAGAATAGCTAGAGTTAAGCCTCGGGGTGGCACACCAGCATTCGGGGGATGGTGTGCCACTCAGATCCTTCTATACGGTCCTACAAGACACCAGAACAGTTAGACCCCCTTCGAAAAAGTGGGCAAAGGATTTTTGTGTAAGTTTTCAGGGTTCATGGAAATAACTTTAAATTAGATTTGAAAGGAGAAAGAGATAAAGCCAGAATAGCTAGAGTTAAGCCTCGGGGTGGCACACCAGCATTCGGGGGATGGTGTGCCACTCAGATCCTTCTATACGGTCCATGATGTGCTGGGCACACTGGAGCCTATTTGAAATTTCTTTATACTAACACATGCAGCATAGGGAATAAACAAGAGAAAAAGAAACTTTGGCCCATTCCCAGACCTGTGATATCAATGGCATAAGTAAAACCTGGTGGGATAGGTCCTGTGACTGCTCTGCCATGATGGACCCTTCATGAAGGCTCTTCAGGAAGAATAGGCAGGATAGGAGAGGTGAGAGGGTGTCACTGTATATAAGGGAGGGGCTAGATTTTGTGCTGTTTGCAGTTGGCAATGACACAGTTGAGAAGTTCTGGGCAAGGACGAGGGATAAGGCAAATACAGCAGATGTTGCTGTGGGAGTGTAATATCTACTACCAGGCCAGGATAATGACGCTGATGAATTATTCCACAAGACATTAAAGGATATCTCTAGACCAGATTCTGCTGTCCTTATGGGTGATTTTAACTTCCCAACCATCTACTGGGAATACCGTACAGGAGACACAAGCAGGTCCTGGAAATTTCTGGAGCACATTGGGCCTAATATCTTGTTGTAGGTACTAAGGCATCCAAGTAGAAAAAGTGCCCTCCTAGATTTACTGTTTGTAAGCAGAGAAGGAATTTGTGGGCAAAATGGTGATTGGTGGCTGTCTTGGCCACAGTGACCATGAAATAGTTGAATTTCAAACTCTTCATGCTGGGAGAAAAACCTCCAGCAAAACATCAACCCCGGATATGGGGAGAGCAGAGCTCAGGCTAAAGGCAGAGGTACTTAGTAAGGCCATCTGAGAATCTGCTTTTGAAGGTATTGTTGTGCATGAATTCTGGTCACTTTTTCAGAGCCATCTGTTAAGAGAACAAGAGTGGAGGCAGAAGAACAGCTTGGCTGATCAGGGATCTTCTTTGAGAAAAGAAAATAAAAAAGGAATATGTATGGACATTGGAAATAAGGACAAGTCACATGGAAGGGCAGAGAGACCTCACAAAAAGATTTGGATAGACAAGAAAGCTGGGCAATCAACAACCGTATGAATTTTAACAAGAGCAATTGACACATTCTGCACTTGGGAAGAGGTAAACCTGGTTATATGTGCAAACTGGGGATGAAGAGTCCTGACAGCAGCCCTGCAGAAAGAGATCTGGGGATTTGGGCTGGTTATCTTCAATTCATTTTAAGAGTCTTCTAGACTGCTTGCAGCTTGCTGCAGTGCATTCCCAGCAGATGTCAGGGTGATTGAAGTCCCCCAGCAGGATCATGGCCTATGAGCATGATGCTTCCTGTAGTTCAAGTAAGAACTCATCAACAACCTCCCCTTGATCAAGTGACCTGCAGTAAACACAAAACACCAGGATTCCTTTGACAACTTGGTCTCTAATATTCACACATAAATTCTCAACATGTTCATTGATGTTTTTCAAAGACAGCACAATGTATAATCAATCCATTTTTATTTCTTTTTAAATGTAGAGTACAACCCTCCACCTTTCCTTCCCTGCTTGTCTCTTCTAAACAGTTTATAACCATTGATTGCAGCAGTCCAATCGCATGATTCATTCCACCAAGTCTCAGTGATGACAAATAGATCATACCTTTCCAGCAGTACAGCTGAAAATCTTACTGTTCCCTTCTTGCCTTCCCTATACTACCATGTTACAGTTGAAGCTGTCCCTTGGACAGCATCTGTGTAATGAATTAAACTGGAAGTGATTGACAAGATTTCTCATATGGAAGAACCTTGCAAAATCCAAGGAGGTGCTTAAATATATATTATTAAATTACACATTGTTAAATCTCATCACATAATACAGGCTTTCAAACATGCCTGATAAATACATATTTCTTATAATTTAATCTACATACAAAATAGGGTGAAAAAAGCACAAGTGTCTGTAGTTCAGTCCTTAGATGTTAAAACATGCCTAGCCTGTTCCTCACGCATTATCCTCAAGTGCAACTACATATCATCTCTTGAGAAGCCAGCAGCTCTGATGAGACTGAATTCTGTTGGATAAAAAGTAGACCTTGGAGTCATATCTAGAGATTGATAGCTGCCTCCATCCACCAGGTTATAACCTCTTACTGGAGTATTTAAGGCAGCTTCTTAAATTGCAAAAGAAGTCACAAACAAATAAAGTCAGACCTACCATGCTAGTTTTGCATTCCCCCAGATATTTGCAGCCATCTTTTCAGCTCTCACTGAAAAACATCCCCAGTTGTGTATGCCTTATTGAAATATGCATGCTATGAAAAGGAGAAATCTTTGGGGAAAGCTGTAGTCTTCTCTGCATGCATCACATGTGGTTCTGACATTGATAAACTACCAAAATGAAGAATAGGGAGATGAATATTTGGTGTAAAGCCTCTACCAATGTCATAGAAAATCAGAAATATGAACAGCTGAGAAATTTGTATTAAACATGTCTATATTTGAATGTAATGTTTATAAAAGAGATTGGAACAACCGCCCTAGAGATGGATGCTTTTTATTCAGTCACACTGGGGGAAAGCCTGAATGCTTCTTTCTGTTCCATTGAGCAGGCAACAGCATATGGGTGTTTCTTTTTGTCTAAGAAAGCATAGGAAGATCATACTCAAGGGAAATGAAGTTAGATAACTAGATGCTACAGAACTAAATAAACACCAGTAGATGCTGCATATGCTATAAATTCTGTAGGTATGATCAGTGAGGGAAGAAAAATAACTCCTAGTGTCTTTTATTGCCTTTAAAATATGACCCAGTCTGTGACAATATACACTCTGTAGCTGACTGTTAACTTCAAGTAGGTTGAAATTTTGCAGTCAAAGATGTTTTGGTAGCTGCAGGCAACCACAGGTAGCTCAGTCTGCTGTTGCCTGTGTAGGATATTCATCAAGCAGACCTTTTAATCTATTTCTCTCTTTACATGTGAGGTGCATGTAATGGTGTGTTTGCCTTGTGAGTGTATTGGGAAAGGTGTTCTGTGTTCAGATTCTTTTGTAAGAAAACAAAACACAGTGTGAGTCTGTTATTGGTGTGCTTGCTTCTTTTTGTAGTTCCTAAGCAGTTGTGCATCATCACAGACCCTCCCACATAAAACCAGAGCTGTCAGCTTCATGGAAGTGCTCAGATAAGATGACTAGCTGTAAGCACAAGATGGGACCAGATAGGGGAAATTGCAAATGTGTAAGCAAAAAGCACAACAGAGACAGCATAAGGCTCAAGGTCAGGGATATCACAGGAGAATCAACATCCTGCTTTTCCCACCAAAAAGAGAAGTATGCTCATTAATGCTCTGAACTGCTTACCTTAATTTTATAGAAATTTTTGTTTTCATGGGACATGTAATGGAATTTTCCCTTTATTCATAATGCGGTATTCATGATGGAAAGAAAGAATGTAAGGACTGAACTCCTTTTCCGTTTGGCCAGCATATTGCATAATCTTATCACACCACCATTTTCTTCCAAGACTCAATTCCTCATCATGGAAGTTTGCATTTAAATATTGATCCATATGAAGGCTACATCTGTCAGATAATATGTGTCCTGTGGAGATTTTTAGGGTGCAACTCATAAAACTTTTCCATTGATTCACATTTTCATCAGTTTAAGCCCACTTCATAGCCCTACAGTCTTTCTTCTAGACACGATGACATCCTTTGTAATCATGTAAGTTCACCACTACTTTGTACCTCCCATTTCTTTCAGTACCTGTGATCTATTAGTTGCTAATTTAACTAAATAAGATTTTTGGTTATTTTTTTATTAATGTCTCATAAATTTGGCCACGAAACAAATATCCATGTCAGTCTACCTAAGTCTTTTTCAGTGAATATGTCTGTGGATGATTATGACAGGTTCACTACTCAAATAGAGTTCTACTGCGAGTTTTTTAGGTCTTCTCCTACAATATCTTCACAGACAAAACTATATAATGCCTAAATCCAAACTTTGACACTCAGGAAGTTTGATTATAGATGAAATATGGAGAAAATTCCAAGCCATGAGGGCAGGCTGAGTAGGAAAAACAAAGGATTGAAATACAGCGTTCCCACTGCACACGTCATTGCACCCAGGCACTTTCTACGTTTTGACACACTCCTCATTCCCACATGTATGTTCAAAAATTGTTTCCTCTTTACACCCATCCTTCGAGGCCAGACCGGCTGCACGTTCTACTTGCTACTGTACTACCTCTGTTGTTTCTTAGGACATTTTTCCTCTCTCTCTCTCTCTCTCTTTGCCCTTTGTGTCCTTCTCCTCCTCATGTCAGCGTAGTCTGTTTTCCCCAAGGCAATCAACAATTTCTCTTCCACCCCACCACATTCCTCACTACCCCAATCCAGCCACCCTCCTTTTCTGATGGAAATACATCACGAAGCAAGAGTTAAACAAACCAAGAATGCAGTATGTTACATTAGCCTTCTACCATGACTTCATAAGGTCTAAACTGTGTTAAATTATTCATTATTCAAATTATATTTTATGTGATAATTGTATCCAAACTGAGGTTATTTTTTGTGTTTCAGAAATTGAGCATATAATACTAAAAGTTGCAAATTTATCCATGAAGTTTGCAATCTGATGTAAAAATTGCAAGTTGATTCCTGGTTTTCAGCAGTGGGTGTTATTAATTCCTCAGTTGTCTAGTATTGGCTTTTTGATCAACACCTGGATTAGGAGCACTAAAGAGAGAAAGGTAGGAAGGAGGAAGCTCTGGGCCCATTTCTGAAGTAATCCTTGGATCTGGCATAAAAAGTGGTCCTGAAAAATTTGCTCTGCCATGGTGTGCTTTCATTCCTGCCCCAATGTTTTCACTGCATCTCACAAGTAAATACTAACATCTCAGACTATTTCAAATGCCTTGGCTTTGTGTCAGATAAGCTGCTTTCCTATGGTCAAGTCACCTCTTTCTGCTCTACCTGGCAGACCTTTTGGTGAGGTCTTTTAGAATTTTAGTGAGAATATCTCAGTGGAAAGAGACAGAAACCCCTCAGCAGGTGTCCATACGCTTGAAGATACCTGCTATGAAGAGATGCTTTGCCTCATTTCACTGTACCTCAACTGTTTAACCACAGCCAAACAGAGGGAGATTTTGCTAATCAACTGAAAATACTCTCCTCCCCAGAGAAGCTGGGATAAGGCAATGTCACAGCAAATAAAAGAGAGTCTTTGCCAGAGAATAACAAGTATGTCAGGTATTCTGCTTTCAGAAGAATAAAGGGACAGTTTTATTATGACAAGCACAATGACATTATGGAACTGATTTGCAAGTTTAATTGCATACTATGGGAAATGGGTATATCCAACTACTTTTTAGTAAAAACTACAAATTCTTTCTCTCTGTACAGAATCTTGCAATATAACTAAAGATTATCAGTTACAAATCTTATGCATTTATTTACTTATTTAAAAAAAAAAGCAACGACCCAACCAAAACTGCACTTTTCTCCAATGATAATTTTACCTTCAAATCTCTCTGTAAGGAGAATTTCTTTCACACATTAATTAATTTTTCACACCATTATACTCCCTCACAAAGTCTTTCAGGTTAAATCAAATCAGATTATGGAAGAGAAGTTTCATTTAGTTTTCAGGGGACTAAGATAATGTTGGAATTTCCAACACACTAGGATGTATTTTGCTCATTAATTTATTTAGAATAGAAGCATTGGATGAGAAATCAAACTTTACACACTCTTAAAAAAATATTTTGAGTCATATCTTCTCCAAACCCCCATGACCACTAAGAAGATAAAGAAAAGAGACTGAGTTTCCTGCTGCTTCACTTTTATGTTTCCAGTTTACCTTGAAGAACTTTCGAGTTTTGCTGCTCAACATTTTAAGATGCATATTTATTCAAACAGTGCCATGAAGTGTGCATCAGTATAGGGTCAGGCTTAATTCAGCACTTTCATAAGGCTCAATTGATGATATTTTATCTTTAATATTTACATTGAAGTATAAATCTTACTTATGTTCAACTACACAAACAGCAGAATTAACTGAATTTTCAAGCCCTTTGGATATGAATTGAACTTCTGTGTGTTAAATTAACTATTACTATAAGTATGTCTATAAAACCCAAATATTCTTCTTGATTAATAGAGTAAACTGAGACTAAATTGACTTTTTTCTTAATTTGTTTTCTCCATATTAATCTTATTAAAAATACCACTGAATTTAATTAACATTTAACACAGAAACTGTGCTTCATAATTGACTTAAATTTTTTACTAATTGGTTACATATTAAATCCTCATTTTCCAATAACACTTCTCATTACCAAAGATTAATAATTCTAGTGAAGAAAAGCTCAATCTTTTTGTTAGGAAATTGTTCTTTTCAAGTTAATAAGACAAAGATTTTTGTTGAATCACCTCTAAATTAGGATTACTATGACATACCAGTCTGGTTCTCCAAGTTCTTAACTGTAGCTGCCTGTACATTATACTTCATTGAAAAGCATTGGTGAGGCCAATAGCAAACTTTTGTTCTTAGAAATGTAATCCGTCTTTATTTAAAAAGCAATAATTACAGGCCATATATGCTTGTATGGTTAATTGCATAACATCAGTATTTACTTGTACAAACTAAAACATTGCCTTTCTTTTCAAATATGATAAGGCTTATGATCCACAATTATACTGACCTTTTTGTTAATTTTGATGTTAATACAAGAATAATTTACAGAATTTTGATTTTACTAGGGCATCTTATTCATGAATAAGCATCTTGTAGAAGAACGTTTAGAAAAGTACTGAAAACAAAAAAAGCATAACTAAAGGTGTCAGAGACCATGAAAACTATTTGCTGTGAAATGTGTTATTTTTCACAATGCATGACAAAACAGAATATTTTTTTTCTTCTCAGATGATGAGAACAGGACAGGTTTTCCTTTTCAGCTTCAGTTTCTAGAAACCCAGTCCTGCAAAATTTTCATCTCCCATAATATAGATAGTGTAAAGATGCTTATCTCTCAAAAGAGTGAAAAGTCATGCAAAATAAAGCATACCAAGACCACTTCACATGCTTTGTTTTACTTTAAGAAGTATGAGAACAATAGGCCAGAGAGATTACAGCCAATGCATATGAATAGAAGTCAGGTACCTTAAATGCTAGAGATCTATAGAAGTTCATTATTCTGATAATATGTAAGCTACTAAGGTACTGCCTACTGTGGCCATTCTCCTGTTACTAGAAAAGCAATCACAGTCTGACATCTAGTCTTGTCCTGGTTATGCTTACGTGACCTCTATAAGAATGTTGCTCTGAACTTTTGTGCATTATCAAATTATTACTGTTCTGTATCCCTGTGCTTATTTCTGTGTTCCTGACTTATATTTGGTGTCTAACACTACACAAATGATCACTGAAGTGTATCCTCCTGAAGTTGTGTCAGGGGATGTTTAGGTTCAATATAGGAAAAGGTTCTTTACCCAGAGGTTAGCTTGGAACTGGAACAGCCTCTTCAGGGAACTGGTCACAACAACAAGCTTGACAGAGTTCAAGAAGTGTTTGGACAGTGCTCTCAGGCACATGGTGTGATTCTTGGGGATGTCCTGTGCAGGGCCGAGGGTTGGACTCAATGATGCTTATGAGTCCCTTTCAACTCTCAATATTCCATGATCCTGATTTATTAGCACACTCTGATGCTTTTGAGCAATTTTATTGATTGAATCTAGAGTGCTGCTGCCTGTTACTTCACACTGTCCTGTAAAACACATTCCTGTCCAACCATATTTCCTCGGTTTGGAGCATACTTGGAAATATCATCTGATACTGGTAGAAACCCCCGCCCAACTGTCCTTCACTGTAACCTACTTAGAAGCATCTTGAAACTGTTAAGCTAAACCTCACAAAGGAGCTTCTGATACAAAGCAATAGACCGATACAATCTGAACTTGCAAACACAATTTTAGCCTTATTTTCTCCCTGAAGACATCAAGCTTAGTAAATCTTCTTGCCAACCAGCCGCATCAAGTCTTAGGAGAATATGGGGAGATATCAGTGTTCCTAGACAGTCTGAGCTGTACTCACGTATGTGCTAGACATCCATTTTTGCCTTGGAAGCTGCTCTTTCTATGCTTTTTTTATTTCTCCTTAGTAAGAGCAAGACAGTAGAACAATTTTTTAACAAGCTCAAACAGACAGGAAAACAGAATAGTTGTGGATTGTTCTGCATAATATATTTTCTGCAAAGTCTGATTCTGCTGTACATCTTTCTGGCTGAGTAGTTCTACTTGTTGCATCTGCATTGTCCTTTTGCATCTTCAAATACAGATTTTTTGACCTTACAGCTTGCTTTTGCTTCAAGGTATAATTCACAGTCTACTGTCCCTCATTGGCTCAGCTACTTCTGTCTTCTCTCTTGGTGCTCACCTCAAGAGCACTCTGTAAATGGAATACAGGGTGTGAGTCACGCAGACCTCACACACCTCCCAGAACACAAGTTTAATCTTGTACATCACTACCCTTTCACCTCCAGTTCTTAAATTGCTCTTTGGTGGGTGCACATGATTTATTCTCTCCTGCAGTTACTGAAGGAATGTTTTCAAAGCAGTCTAAGCAAATGCAAAATTTGTCTTTTTTTCTTTGCTATTTGCCACCACTAAAAGTAGTGGTTTTGTCATTTCATACTTATTATGACAATTCATCATTATAAAATATTTTATACATGATGACCTTTGAGTGTTCCTTATTCAAAGATTCATGAAAGCTTGCATGAGATATGTCTCATGATCCCTGTATAAATAATCTGAAGGCATTCTCCTACGAAGGCTCAGGCAGGTATGAAATTCGTGTTTGAAACTCACCCTTCAGCATAAGGTACTTTGGCAGAAGTTGTCAGATCTCATTTGCTAAATAAAATACAATTTGCCAATCTGAAATACATGTAAATCATCACCTTTTTTCCCTGTTATTAATGCCTGGGTAATGCATTCCAGCAGTTGTCGCTGGTACAACAGGGGAATGCCTTTTGTTGCAATAACAAAACTCATATGATTTGTCTTTAACTATTGAAACTTGGGTTATCTGTAAAGATTGTCTGAAAATACTGTCAGCCAGGTCTCTTTAATAAAGAATCTTTAGGACTGCATGTAGGATTTGTAGTTGCATATCCTATAAAAATTCTGTTATTGCAAGGAAAACAAAGGTTTTAAAAAAATTTAGTTTCAAGCTCCTTTCCCCAGAGATGCTTAGGGAAAAGCAGAACAAGTTCTATGGAGCCATTCCCTAGGATCCTATCACTGGTTGCCAGAGAGAAGAGATCAGTACCTGCCTCTTCACTTCCTTTCATGAGTAAATTATATACAATGATGAAGTCTCCCCTCAGTCTCCACTTCTCCAGGCTGAACAGACCAAGTGACCTCAGTCACTCCTCATATGGCTTCTTCTCAAGACCCTTCACCATCTTCATTGCCCTCCTTTGGAGGCACTCTAATATCTTAATACCTTTCTTATATTGCAGTGCCCAAATCTACACACAATATTCAAGGTGAGGCCACTTCTCAAGACCCTTCACCATCTTCATTGCCCTCCTTTGGAGGCACTCTAATATCTTAATACCTTTCTTATATTGCAGTGCCCAAATCTACACACAATATTCAAGGTGAGGCCACACCAGCACAAAATAGAGCAAGACAAACACCTCCCTTGACTTGCTGGCAGTGCTTTGCCTGATGCACCTCAGGATACGGTTGGCCCTCCCAGGGCACACCATTGACTCACATTCAATTTGTCGTCAACAAGGACCCCCAGGTCCCTTTCTGCAGCACTACTTTCAAGCATGTTGTTCCCTAGTCTGTATATACAGACTGTTGCCATGCCTCAGGTGCAGAATCCAGTGGTTGCCCTTGTTAAACTTCATATGGTTGGTGATTACCCAGCTCTCTAATTTGTCTAGGTCTCCCTGCAAGGCCTCTCTGCATTCAAGGGAGTCAACAACTCCTCCTAATTTTTTAGCATATGCAAATTTATTTATTAGTCCTTCAAGTCCTGTATCCAAGTCAATTATGAAGATATGGAAGAGCACTGGGCCTAAGATTGAGCCCTGGAAACCCCAGTAGTGACCAGACACCAGCCTGATGTAATCCCATTCACCATACTCCTTTCCACCCGACCCATAAGCTGGTTGCTCACCCATCACATGGTGTTTCTGCCCATAGTAAGTTTGCCAAAAATGCTGGACATTTTGTCCAGAAGGATCTTATGAGAGGTGATATCAAATACTTTTCTGAAATCTAAAAAGCTTACACCAACTGGCGTCCTTCATCAACTAGATGGGTTACCTTGTTATAAAAGCAGGTAATGTTTGATGAAAGCAGGACTTTCCCCTTGTGAAGCCATGCTGGCTGTGTCCAATGACTGTGTTATCCTTCAGGTGTTTTTCAATACCTCCCAGGATAATCTTTTCCATGATTTTACCCAATACAGAAGTGAGGCTATTAGTGCTGTAGTTGTCAGGGCCATCCTTCCTGTCATTTTTGAAAACTGGGACAACATTAGCCAGCTTCCAGTCTGGCAGGACCTCTCCCAATTTCCACGACCATTGAAAAATCATCGAGAGAGACCTCACAATGACATCAGCCAACTCCTTAAGTATTCTTGCATGAATTCCACCAGGCCCAATAGATTTATATGGATCCAGCTGGAGCAGCAGATCTCTCACAACATCAGAGTTAACTAGGATTACAATGTTCTCACAGTCATTGTCCTCCAGCTCAGAGCAGTGAGTCTCCCTTGGCCCGTTAACAATGTTGAAAACAGAGGTGAAGATTATTACCAAATAATTTGATATGAACTGGTTAAGATGCACTCATGCAAACCTGAAGGCAAAGGTTGTCACATTACCATTTTTAACCTGTGTTTCTTTCTTCCTTCTGGACAGGTCAGCCAGTCACTATCCCATACTTTTTACAAGCTTTGAGAAAAATTATAAAACGATGAATGGAAATTCACTAACTAGCACTGACCTCACTAGTCTCTGAACCAAGAGGGACTGCATTTCTAGTGTTTTGCAGACTCCAGATGGAAGGATGATTATGGCATCTTTTCTTGTGACACTTTTGTTGGCACATCCTCTTCTAATCTACAAAATGACAGGCAAGGTCCTTTTTTCATTGCTTTCTTTCTCATGGTTTAAATAAAAAAGTAATCTTTTAGAGCTTGGTGGTTTCCTAATTAAATTCATATTGTTCCTACTCTTCTTTCATATGTGCATTTTCATTGCAGTACCTTTAAAAGTACTGTGTTCTACTATTCATACAGCTATTCAAATGGCTGCTACTGTAAAGCTGGAAAAGAAATGCTTTCTTCAGAAAATGGATACAAAAGTTTTTCCTAGATAGAAAATCAGCAGACCAAAAAACATTGTTTAGAATCCATTATCATACAAGGCCAGTTATAACTGCAGAAGACTAATGGGACCTTTAAATTAATCATCTCAAAACATGAGCACTTTATGTCTGAGTATATTCTATATAAGGACAGTGAATCTCTTGTGTATATAGTGTTATCCATCTAGTATAATGGTAAAACAATTAGAATGGTAAATTTTTCTTTACTGCAATTATTTGGAGAGTATTATAAAATCTTACTTAATTGAAAATCCTGATTTTTGCACTTTTGTAACCTGCTAAAGTGTAAAGATTTAAGAAGACCTGGAAAAAATCCTGAGATTTTTGAACCTCCTCAAAATTTTGAACTTCCATATGAGTTATTTTAAAACTGCACACATATTTGAGTACCACATATAACATATTGTACAGAAATAAGTCAAGGTAAATTTTTCATCTAATACAGAAATCAACAGAATCCTGTCATGCTGTAAATCCAATCATATTCCATGATGGGTTATCTGAAAATATTTACAGTTATAAATTACTTGAAGGAAAGAAATTTATAGATAACTGTGTGTATTTTTTTCTACCATTTTCCAAACTAAACTTAGTTTTGGTAAATAATGCAATAAAATAAATTTAATGTTGCAGAGGTTGTTTGTAATGTATTATAGTTTTAGACAATGTTTCAATGGCTGGATCTTTTCAAACATTTAAATGACTCGATAAATCTGGTCACTAAAATAGAGAAAGCATCCATTTTCAGACAAAGCTATATGTGTAGTAAATACTCGTAACTGTTACTTTCAAATGAAAAATTACTTTTCTAGTGACAAAATAAAATTTATATCATTGTTAGCTGCAATAACAGTGGGGATATTTAGCAACAATAGATCTTCAATATTCTGGATAGTATTCCCGTTTTCTGACATACACAATTCAGTGAAAATGACATGTCTCTAGTTAGTATTCCAAATTTATTGTTGGGAAATCTGATGCTATTTAGCTAGGATGTTAGTTTTCTTTATTTGTTATACTATTGATTTAAATAATAAGTATACACTCAGAAAGTTGTTTCCTGTAGTACAATTTGAGCCTCCACTTATCTCACTGCAAAGAGATCACTTATGCTTTGAACAAAACCTAACAATCAGTGTGCTAGTGTGATCCACACACTGAAATATTTACCCATCAGTTTTAGAAATATTTTCCACTGCATTTTTATCAGTTACAGCGCAGGGCAATTCTTCAGAAAATAACTAGTCCAAATCCTCACAGAGTTTCCAATGGCAAGACAGATCCCCTTTGCAGATCATATACTATATATTTAAAAATACTGTAAGACACTGAATATGATGCAGAGTTGTTTAAAAAGTGATTTCATTCAGAAGCCATTATGCTATCATCCATAGGTGTACTTCTTTGTCTATACAGTACCTTTCTGGATGCTCACTGGTGCAATATTACAAGCTAACAACCATAATTTTTTTATTTAATGGACTGTATCCATGGATTCCTACATATTAATTGAATGTGTCATGTTTCAATTATCCCTAAATTTTTCCTGTTCTGTCATGCTCAGGCATTCATTGTGTTTGCTTGGAACTTCTTCACAGCTCTCAATAGGTGATTTTTTTCTGTTAAACAGGTTCAGTGCTAAGTATTTTAAATATTAACTTGCTTATGTACATATAAGTAAAACATAGTAAAAAAATGATTTCATACAGATGGATGTTAGATGCAGAATTTCTCCCAGAAATACACCCACTTTTAGTAATATTTAAGATATTTCACAATCTCTGATTCTTTTTCAGCTGGTATGGTTTCCAGTTTCAACTCAATTCAGTCCATAATTTTTCATGTATTAAAAGTTTATTATGCAGCTAACAATTTAGCATATCTCAAGCACTATAGTACTCTTTCATACAGTACTTTGAGTACTTTCATATAGTACTTTAAGACCTCATACAGTATAGCTGTCAGATGTTGATTGTCCTTGAGTCAATGCAGCCAAAACAAGAATCAAGCTCTATCCTATGCACTTTCCAACAGATCATATTACTAACTTGTTTCACTTCCATGTTTTTCCTAACCTACAGTTTTCCTGTGGAAATAGCATATAAACTAGTACAAGCCAGGAAAATCTAGGAATTTGAGTAAGACTCAAGTAAGATTTTATTCACAACTGAGGCAAAGTATAAAATTAAATTTCTGAGGTGGTGAAAATTCAAAGAAAGCAAAAACTGGAAAGCAATGTTCTGAAATCTGCATGACCACAGAGAAACCAAACTTATTTTGTCATTGGCAGGAAAACCCCTCTGAGACCAGTGACATTAAAGTTTCACAGTGAACTCTTTTTATCTCTATGTCTAATCAGCATCTTTCACACATTTCTCATGTTTTCTAGTCAAGTTAAATGGGTTTGACATTGGGGTGCTTAAGTACAAAATACTACTTTACCAAAACCTGTCTTCTTGCCACTCCTGAGATCGAAAGTTGACATTTTTTAAATTTTATTTATTTAGATTATTTGTGAGAACATTTTTCTACAATTTATTGATAAAAATATTTTTACTGGTAAGATATGTAGAATATTAACTATTATCTGATATATATTTTACTGAACAAATTCAGGCATCATAAAAGTTAAATAAATCTAGCTCTATATAGTCTAGTAACACTGTACTTTTCAGTGTTGTAGTATACAGCAGTAATGATTTCTCAGGTTGGTTTCATAGTTTTAATACATCAGTTTTGATTCTGACTATCTGTAAACGTGCTTGATTTAGGATAAACACAACTTAGCAAAACCAAAACATCAGTGTGCTATCAACAGTATTACCACTCTGAATCCAAACACCGCACTATACTAGCTCCTGACAGGGGGAAAAAAAAAAGAAATTAACTCCATCACGGCTGAAACCAGCACAGAGCCAATGGGGATTTCTTTCCCAAAATTCAGATCTCTGTTAAACAATGCAACCCTTGCAAAGCAAAATGTCCCTGTTTCTGTCACAGTCCATACAGAACTATTAGCAGTGATTCATATTTCTAACTACATGGGTTTAGTTTGCAACTGTTAACAACTATTTCAGGAAAGAAAAAAATCAGTGTACTTCCTGAGTTTTGGAACAAATCTGGTTCTAAAAATGTCTTCTAATTGGCTGGAGACCACGGGCTAAGCTTTTGAATTAATACCAAAACTATATCCTCATTTCTTATTTGATGCAAATGCTTCTGGACTCATCTGGCCACTAAGCCATCCCCAAGCTCTAATTGCTTCCTGCATTTCTAAGAGTAATCTCATTTTTGTTTTCTTCTTGTCTTTAATCCCTAGTATCAATTGCTGGTGACCACTTCAATGTGTTTTTTCCTTATTTCTTCATTATTATTGCACGTTTCTAAAAGTTTCCTTCACTTTGTTTTCTCTGGGCATTTGAGTATTGCTCTGTTAACCCTAATAACTGTGAGGTCCTTGATATACTTGAAGTCTGTTAAAATGAAGGATATATACTCTGTGTCTCTCTTTCTCTGCTATTACATGATATTGTGTGTGATAATATATCTAAAATAATATGGCATTATAACAGAATCCTAAACAGAAAAGTCATATTTCAAGTTAATGATAGCTTTGGTTTAGGCAAATGTGATCAAAACAGAAATGAAGAAGGGAGAAAGCAATTAGTTTGAATTCAGAGGTACTGAGCAGGTTCAAACAGTAAGAAAGGAACAGGAAAGAAAGAGAATTTGTAGAAATTTTGAAGAAAAAGAGGAAAGCACCAACCACACCATTATAAATAGTTCTGTGTTCATGTCTAGCCATGCAAGTAGGAAGACAGAGACAGATAATAATTTGGTAATTATGTATATGCATTAGATACATTATGGGAAACAACAATACTCCATACTGAAGGTAGTCAATTCACTTATTGATTTTTCTTAATGGTAAAAGCACTGCTCCAAAACCAAAAAGATATATGCTTTATTTATTCTGTCTCCCTTATAAGCCCTATCTCCACAGTGCCCCTGATGCATAGCAGTAGACAGAGATAATGGAGTCATGTATATCTAATCTCACACCTACTGGGCCAGGGTCATGTTTCATATAAACATTGCCTGGATCACTGCTGCTATTGAAAACAAAATGCATGGATAACAAAAAATTGCAATACCAAATATCATTTCTGCATGACACATTCATTAATTTTACTATTTTCTTATATTAATTTATATCCTTTCATTGCACTTTTTCAGGACCTATACTACATACTTCTTGCAATGAGTTCATCTGTCTGTAAAGCTAACTAAAACTCACTGACGGGGTTCCAAAGTCGTGGCACTTGTTATCTGCACTCCTTCAACTTACATTTACTATGTGTAGATTTTTACCAAGTTTGCAAAATGCACATTCACCAAAGCTTCATCTTCAATGATACTATATCCTTTTTTCAGGAATGAGAAAGATGTCTGACACACAGAATCAGATCAAGCTTTACAACAAACTAAAGTTCTGGTCTTGACTCTTGTTTTTCCCCATGATAAGAACAAGGCCCCTGAATTGGCAAAGAACAAGAACTGAATCAAGTCAAAAGGCACTTTTATGACTGATCTGATACATCAGTAAAATCAGAGTATTTCTACCAACCATTTTTATTATTTTCATTCCTACTCACTTCAAATCGCAATTTTTTGAGCACAAAGACAAAAAATGAGTCTTATATTGCGCTGCTATTCCATGAAGAGGTTAATTTAAACATTTCACAGATTTCTGGATATGTGCAAAACTACATAGATCTGATCAACTAGAATCATAGAATCATGAGGTGTTCTAGTTAACAGCCAGTTTAATATGAGCCAACAGAGTGTACAGGTGGTTCAGAAAGCCAATGGCATATTGGTTTGTATCAAGAATAGTGTGGCCAGCAAGAACTGGGGAAGAGATCATCTCCCTGCACTCAGCATTGGTGAAGTCACACCTCGAGTACTGTGTTCAGTTTTAGGCCTTTCACTTTAAAAAGAATATTGAGCCACTAGAGCAAGTTCAGTGAAGGTTTTATGAGGCTCAGAAGGTCTAGAACATGTCGTATGAGGAACAGCTGAAACAATTGGAGTTTTTGACCTTGAGAAGAGGCAGCTCAGGGGTGACCTCATTGCTCTCTACAACTACCTGAAAGGGGGTTGCAGAGAGGTGCGGGATGGTTTCTTCTGCCATGCCTGCAACTAGAGAACTAGAAGGAATGATCATAAACTGAGGTAGAGGAGATTCAGATTAGATATTATTAAAAAACTTTCCACTGTCAGGGTGGTCAGTTCTGTTGAGCAGAAAAATATTGTAGGAGAAATTTAAAAAAGAAAGAAAGAAAAGTGCTTAGCAACATTTTTAAAATGATACACCTACAAATTTAACAGTTCTGAGAAGTTGAGTGAATAAAGCCAGGAAACATAAAAGAAGAAAGTGTTATCTTTTCAGGATTAAATTATGAGAATTATAGGAAAGCGTACAACTAAATCATTATTTAAGAATCTAAAGATTTTATTGCATCTTAAATATTAAAAGGAGTTACCATTATTTAAAGGTAGCATATTAGGTTAGCTTTTTAATTGAGCTGTAATTAGAACCTTTCCAGCTTTAAAATGTACTTCCAGTTTAGCCAGAGATCATTAATCAGCCTCTTTAATCAGTGGTTGGACTTGGCATAACCGAGACAAACATGGGTAGAGAACTTTAACAAAAAAAGTTTATGTCCATAGCATCATAGAATTTAAGTGCTGGAATGGACCTTACAGATCATCTAGTCCCAACCTACTGCCATGGGCAGGGACACCTCACTAGACCAGGTGACTCAGGGCCTCGTCCAGCCTGGTCTTGAACACCACCAGGGTCAGGGCAGCTACCACATCCCAAGGCAGCCTGTTCCAATGTCTCACCAATGTTAATTTTGAATAGACTGTTGCAGGAACATTTTTTATCATTTGCACATTTTCTGCATTTGGAAATACCTAGAAATCTTTGATTCAGCATTTTCTTCAAACTATTTAAAAGTTTTGGCATACAAACCACAGCTATTTTGGGGTTAAAATGTGCACAGGAAATAGTGGTGCTGATGTTTGTTGCCCTGCAAAAGCATTTTTGTAGAATGAAAGAAAATCCTTAGGTGGATTTTGAAATTTCTTTAAAATAGGCTACAAGAATGTGATTTACACACACACACACAAAGTCTTTCACCTCATCTTCTTCCTTAAGATGAAGTTATGGAAAACTGAAGTTAACCAGCTTCTACAAGCAATGCAGCTGTAAAGAATAAATAGATTCCATGTGATTAAAAAAGCAGGCAAATATATAAAAGTATTAAACACCCATGCCCAGCTGCTTAATTCATGTTCATAAATATTAAAAAAAATACACAATGAAAACAGAAGAACAGGTATTTCCTTAAATATAGGAAAATGTTATATGTTGCAACTGAACTTCCCAAGTTAACATATTTTTAAATACACAAGTTTGATTACAATAAGCTAAAAAAAAGCCCATCTTTCTTCTATTTTAATACAAGTGTGATTTTGTCAGGATATGATTTTTCTAAAAAAAAAACCCCAATACTCAAGATGTAAATCAAATGAGGTAGAAAGAGGAAAAATCTAGACATTGAAAACAACAATAAAACCATCACCATCATGCTAATGATTCCTATAAAAGTTAAAAAAACCCCAAACAAATCCCACTAAACTGACATAGTTGCATATGCCATTTTTATTTTGTTAAGTAAAAATGCCTTGACAAAGCTGAAAAGTTTGGGAAAAAGTGTTTAAGTGATCTGTGACTGCGGCTATATAAATGAAACATAAAGTGAATCAATGCTAGGATATCAGCATTTTCTTGGATTTTCCCAGCTTTTTTTCTATCAGTCTTAACATCACATGCTCCTTAAAAGACAGACATAATTTGGAAAATACATATTTTAATGCCTTTGCTTTGTTTGTACTGTTATATGTATTAATATTATACTAACGCCTATTTCCCCTTGCAGAGCATTTTGCATTTCCAGCAACTCTACAAGCTTGCATTAGGGCAAGAAACAAGAAGAATGGAGAAATATAAAAATAACATGATTATTTCCACAAAAGAAACAACCAGTTCTGTTAGTGTCCCTGATAAAACCTAAAATGCTCTGTTATGCTTCATGCGTTGTTTGATTTTGGAGGTTTTGGCTGATTGTGGTGGAATACTCCTTCTGCTCCAGGATAACCAGCTGAGCAAAAGGAAAAGTTAAATTTAGCTAAATTGATTGGTATTTCAGATTCCTTCTGAACCTCTATGGAGTTGGAAATCCAGGATTGATTTAGCATCTGCTCTGACAACAACAGCTCTCATGTCTGGTCATTGATCTTTTGAGTCTGGCTGTAAAACCGTATCCAGATGACCTTATAGTGTTTCAAAGGATGTCCAGCACTAACTTTTCACACAAAATATGCCAGTGTGTGGAAAAGCAGAGAGGTGGGCAGCAATAGCTGTGGAAATGGCCCCTTCAATCATTCCATTTCTGCCATGGAGAAGTGGAGCTGAAGCACATTCTTGAATCTCAGAGAAACAGCTCACTCTCCTTCTCCCTGTCCAGTACACCAGGGAGTTGTGGTGAATGGAACTAAATCCAGTTGACGGATGGTCACTAATGTTGTTCCCCAAGTTCAGTACTGGGGTCATCCCTGCTTAACAACTCTATTGATGACCTGGAGGTGGGGGTTGAATGCACCCTCAGTAAATTTGCAGATGACATTAAATTGGGTGGGAACATTAATTTGCTTGAAGGTAGCAAGGTTTTACAAAGAGACCTAGACAGGCTAGATCAATGGCCTAAGGACAACTGCATGAAGCTCAATGAGGCAAAGTGCCAGGTCTTGCAGTTGAATCACAACACCCCCATGCAGTGCTACAGGCTGGGGGAGGACTGGCTTGAGAGCTGTTCAGCAGAAAGGGACTTGGGTGTGCTAGTTGACAGCCAGCTCAGTATGAGCCAATGATGTGCACTGGTGGTGAGGAAAGTCGATGGTGTATTGGCCGTTGTCTAGTATATGGTAGCCAGCAGGACTAGGGAACTAATCATCCCACTTTACTTGGCATTGATGAGCACTCGAGTACTGTGTCCAGTTTTGGGCCTCTCAGTTTAAAAGGGATATTGAGGTGCTGGAGCAACAAGATTTTTGAAAGTTCTAGAGAACATGAGGAATGGCTGAGAGAGCTGGGTTTGTTCAGTCTCAAGAAGAGTAGGCTTGGGGCAGGGACCTCATCATCCTCTACAACTGTCTGAAAGGAGTTTGTAGTGAGGTGGGGGCTGGTCTGTTCTGCCATGCCTTCAGTGAGAGGACTAGAGGAAATGGCTTTAAGCTGAGATGGAGAGATTCAGGTTAGACATTAGAAAAAAATTTTATCTGCTAGGTTGGTCAGGCATTTTGGAATAGGTTGCCCAGGCAGGTGGTGGAGTCACCATCCCTGGAGGTAATTGAGAGGCATCTGGGTCTGGTGCTGGATGATACAGTTTAGTGCTTTAGGAGGTTGCAATAGTCGTGCCGAGATGATAGTTGGACTTGATGATCTTATAGGTCTCTTCCAGCCTTGATAGTTCTATGAATTAGAGAGACCAGCCTTCAATCACAATGACTCTTTTTAAAAGACATGCAGAGATCTACTGTGCATTTACAGCCTGATGCAGCACCATACAGTGGCAGAAGTGAAGTGCTGCAAGTCTAATGAAATGCTTTATTTCTCTGGAGAGAAAAAAAAATTACTTGCAAGGAAAACAGGGAATATTAAGACCCTTAAGAACCCAAATAGCTTAGGGGTTTTAGTAGTACAAGATATAAATATCCCTATTTGATAAAAATAGGGGTTTATTTGTGATTTAAGTAGTGAAAAGTGGGTGTGAGGATATGCTCTAAAAATGCTGAAAATAGAATTTTTCTACCAACCTAAGTGCTTTTGTGTAAATCCATTCAGATCTATGCAAAAAAATACTCATAAACTGTTTTAATTGAATTGGGGGGGAGAGAAGCTCATTAATTTTGTCTTTCAATTACCCTTCACATAGAATATCTATACTAAGGTTGCTATTACTGCAGTAAAAATTATAGCTGAAAACAGAAAAAAAAAAGTAGTTCATCTGCAGCACTAAGAGAGTAAAATGAAATGTTGCATACTGTCCTCTAATTGGTAGCCAGCAAAGTTTAATAAAGGCCAAATTGTGTCCAAGTGAACTAAGAGTTACAGCTGTTAGAAAAATCCTATACAACGACCTGAAAATAGGATCACACAAATCCCACATTTTGTCTTTAGCCACAAAACACTGATTAATTGAAGTAGATTTTGAGAGAAGATCATTGAATAAGTCTTAAGAGAGTAATTCAGAATAGGGAATTAAATGTTTCTCATTCTCTTGCATGCATATATGTGTGTGCACATAACATTCAACCTCTGAAATGTTCATTTTGCATGCTGTGCATTGGTACAATGCCAAAGAAAATCAAATGTACAGAAACAGCACAGTTCACCTGGAAAACACCTTTAAAAATCTGCACACATATCCACCAAGGCATATAAGGAAAATTCAGTGAAATGCTAATGGACAAGAGATCATTTCCCCATAAGAAAGCAAAGTAAGATTTAAAGAGAAGCAAATTATGTCTGCAGGGTAAGAATAGATCTGCTAGTAGCTGTTAAGTAAATTTGACTGAAAGCAGCTAAAATTCTGAAGTGGAGAAATATTAGACTGCTTGTACTAATATAATTTCTGTATTTCACATTGATCATCAAATTCTTGAAATGTATAGCAGAAATGCAGAACAAATAAAAAGGATTGAAGCCAACTCTGGGCAGGCAGTCAGCTGGCAATAATTACAGACATATTCCTTACATTTCAAAAGGCGATGCAATACAATTCTGAAAACTTCTGTACACCACAAATCTGAACTTGAGTTGAATTACAGTGTGTGAACACATAGCATTGCTGTGGATATCTCATGGGTAGTAAAACAGTAGTTTGTATGCTTGAAAGAGCAAAACAGACCTGGCATGCAACTTGATTCATCCAGTGCTATTCAAAGTGCTAGAAAAAGAAGGATTTTATAAATCTGTTACTGTGTTTTTCTCCACCATTGGATCTATTGCACTCCTTTGTGACTCAGAGCCATGATGCCTAAAAGCTTTCATGATCAGCTAAATGAGGTTACGTGTTGGCTTCAGCATGAGTAAAGGAAAGACATCATGGAGTACAGTCTCTATGTACACCCCATATTTCTTTAAATGAGGAGGAAGTTTCACAGTGGTGAAAAATGCCAGCATATTTTTCCATTGCAATACGGTGGTTGATTCTATTGATGGATATTGTATAGCCACCATTAGCATCAGCAATTTGTGGGCAATTTGTGGAAAGATTTTTCAGCTCCTCTGGCAGGATTTCCATTAGACCTCTGGGTGAGTTAATAAAATCAGATAATATATGATAGTTCAAAACAAAATATAAAAAAATGCATTATTAAATGACTTACAGTGATAATTTATTAATGAAAGGCATCCTTATGCGGCTGTACCAGATGTTGGCTGAAAGACCCTGTCTCGACCAGTACTTATTTCACAAAAGCCAGTGGGACTAATATTGAGGTGACATTTGAATCTCACATTGGCAGATTATGTCAATCAAACCACTTACAAAAGAGCACATTATGAAATGGATATTTCCAAAGTTGGTTTACAGTTTGGGAAAATGTTCTCTTCAATTTCAATATAGGAAAACAGGCATGGTGGCTTGTTCAAAATCACCCAGAATGCAAGCCAAGCACACCAAGAACAGAACCCATTTCAGTGCCCTCCTGAAGATCAAGCTAGTAATATATTCTTTAGTTTATCATAAAAACTGCAATCTTTGTTCCACTTTACTCCTAAGTCTTTTCCATAACATCATCATCTACTAATACATAGTATCTACTAATACTTAATAGAATAATGGAATATTTGGGTTGGAAATTACCTCTAAAGGTAATGTAGTCCAACACCCCCGCAATGAGCAGAGGCACCTTCACCTAGATCACTTTACCACAATGATCTTCCTTGCTATGCCTCCAAAAGACACATCTTTGTGAAACTACTAGTTTTATTTGACTGATCTCTTGGGTAACTTTTGTCATTGACTTTCCTGCATTCAAGTGTTTGGCTTAATAATTAAGATTCCTGAATAAATCCTCAGGCTAAGGACTGCACATTGTGTCTAGAACATTGCACACACTATCTGTGTGTAAGAAAACAGAAAAAAAGGAACAAAGCCAAATACTTTTGAAAAGTAAGGAATATGCCTGTAATTAATTCATTAATCTGATGTCAATGTTATAAAAATGATTAGGATGAATCTTAAAATAATTGAAGAAAAATCTAATGAAACTGAGAGAAATACTTTAAGCAGTTAACCAGAGTTTGTAGGTTGGTATCTTTCTTAATAACCTGAAAAGGGAAAATTGGGTTGCTCCTTTCTGACTGGATTAGTAACTGAAACAATCATTTTAGTTGGTAGAAGAGCAGGCAATAGCAAAAAGAAAATGATGAACAGAAACACACAATAGCTTGTACTGTAAATTGATCATTGAGCCATGTCAGGAGTAAAACTCACTAGTGGTTCACTGTGACACCAATCTTATTATCATTAATAATAATTTCATGAATGATTTTGGATCAAAATACTGGTCCCAATCAAACTGAATTGCAAATCTGGGAGGCACTGTAAATGTAAGGAAGGATCAGAGTACAGCAAGGAAAGTAAGGCGGTCTGGAAGACTGGAGATGAAGAAACAAGCAGTAATGCCAAGATGGGGAATGGAAATATGGGAGGAAGATTTGAAATTGATATAAAAATGTATATTCTTTCTCTCTTGCTATGTGTGGAAATAAGCAGTGAACTCAGTGCCCATGACTTGAAAATGACCCTAGAATTGAAAGAAAATATTGTTTTCATCAGACAGATGCTGAATGTATTCTGCTAGTGAAGAACAGCCACAAATAAGAAAATTCATTTGCACAGGAAGGTATAAAAAGTAAGTGCCACTGTACAAAGCAAATTTCTTTTTTTGGCTACCCATCTCCAAACAAAAAAAAGGAATGCAGAGTAGAAGACAGACTACAAAAACAACCAGGAGAGACAATGGTCTACTAAAAGGACATTGAATATTTTCATTTATTTAACCTAGAAATATAAAAAAAAAAGAGAAGGGATCACTATTAACCAACACCTGTCATGGAGAGCAACAGCATACATTAAACAACAGTGCTAATTTACTTACAAATAGAAACAGAATGTTTATGGCAAATCAGGTACAGAATTAAAAACCTCTAAGTTTTAGGTATTAAGCTCTGCAAAATTTCTTCCAGCTTGTGACTCTTTTTGAGGAGAAGGTGTGAAGATGTACAGGAGAAGGAGCAATGGGAAAGGGGGAAAACTTCGATAGTCAACAAAAAAATGATCATACAACAATAGTTCAGGTTTGGACTTGCTATTCTGAAGTCTTTCCTAATCTTCTCTTTCTCCTTTTATCAGCTCCTAATTAGCCCTCACAGCTAGATATTCAGTTTTCCTCCTCTTCAGTTTAAACAAAAATATGCTTTCCACTGAATTGTTCTATTATGTATCTCTTTAGTAAAGAGATACATTTTCACCTCTGTCAACGTATAATCACTAGAGCCTGCAAGAAGTCCTCTTGCCACTTACTAATGTGGTTTGACTCCTGCAGTCAGAGGATAAAATGGCAAGGAAGGAAAAGCAGTAACTTGGTATGTTCAGTATATATCAGCTTATTAACAGACATTAAAAATAATTTAATTAATGTCTTACTTGAATCCAACTTCTTTTTTTCTTGTAGGAAATAAACCTAATGCAGACCAAGGAAAAGAAAAAGATAAAGAAAAAAAATAAAACCCGATTTTGCACAAATTCTTTGTCTGCATATTTAGCAACTTAGAGCTCTCATACATTCCAGTAAGAAATGGCATTGGAGTGAGATCAGAATATCTGAACAAATTTTAGTGGTGGTATCTACCTGGCACCTAGTTGTGGTTTTTTAAGTCAGAGCTAAAAGCTCTTAAATTAAGCATAAGAATGGTTGCAAGCAGTAGTCAAGAACAGAGCACAAGCAGTTGGTTGACTTTAGAAACCTTCAAAATTGCTTGATTTGACACTTGTGGGTTGTCTCATGGCTGTATTTTGTGATCAGTGTTATCCTTGGTGCTACTGGACACAAGCGTCTTTCAAAGAGCTTTCTTTGATTCATTTCTGTACTCAGTTGTGCTGCCTTGACTCAGTTGTGTTGAGTAACAGTTTGGAGTCTGGGACCTGGTCTACGGTCAAGACTAGTTCACTGCTATTGGCACTACAGGTGCTGTTAAAGTCAACGCGTCAGTGGGAAGATCCCATAGCATCAGGTGGCTAAGAGGAGTACAGCTAAATAGTTCCTAATTTGTGTGAATGATCTGCTTCCTTTTAGTTGGTTTTTTTGTTTGTTTTTTAAAAAGGCCTGTGCTGACCATTGAAAACAAGAACAGTAAATTTTTACATGCACAGAATAGCTTGACATGTAGTCCTCTGACAGTTTTCTGTAGTTTTCTAAGGACAGACTGGAAACACTGTTCATTCATTAAGGAAACATCATGCTTCCTGTCTGCATGATCTGCATAGTTGATGGAGTTTTTCAGTGTAAGTTAAAGAGACCTTGCATACCCTACATTATGAATTTTCAAACAAGAAGCATTCTAAATACACGGCCACATAGACCTCAACAATTTTTAACCATAAATGTCAAAAAGGTCTCATACACATAATGTACTCAGCTTGGAACTACACAGGCCACTCCCTTCCTGACCAGTGTGGATTTGGTTCATTTTTGCAAGGCACCCTATTGAAACAAAACAGAACCCATTACAAGATATATACAGATATATCTATATATCTATATATCCATATAGATATATTCACATGTATATATATATACTCTCAGGAGCTATTCCCACTGCAAAAATACAATATGCTCAAAGAGTTTGCAGTTTCATTCCTGCAAGTGTTCAAACTCATGCCCAATATTCAAAAGCATCAGAGCCATAGCATCCTATGAATGGTAAGCAGTAAGAATAAATGAAATATATGAGGTTCATACATATGACTCATATACTCAGTTTTCCATTATATATTTTTGTCTAAATATTCTGTTAAAATACTAAATTTAGAATCTGTGGCTACTCGGATGCATAGAACTCATATGATCGTCATTCAAACGCAGTTGAATAATATGTGCAACTTGAGAGAAAGAAGTGACATTTTCATAAAAGACAAGCCAGCCATGACATTTCTGTTGTTATTATTTTTATTGCCACATTTTCCCCCCACTTTAATTCAGCCCTCAGGACAACACAGCATCTGCCTTAGAGGCAAGATGCTGGGAAAGGCAGAGTCTAAACCAATCTACTATTTAATTACTATCCTCAGCTATGAATCAGTGAACAGGCACTACATGGTGTTTTGCCTTATAGTTTTTGCCTTCCTGATTGAATTTCCCCCTTTGTAATAATTGCTTTTAGCACCAGAACATTATGTTCCAGAAAACAGTCTCACCAAGAGACAAGCTCCCCAGCTGGTATGTGAACTTGTGGCACTCAAGTGCAGGGCAGAAGTGTATCAAACCAGTGACAGAGCTTTGCCTCACTAAAATAAGGGCCAAAGCTCTTCTGTAATTAATGCAGTGTTGGCTGACTCCCTTTGTTTGCTCTCAACAGATGGGGATGTTGTATACTAGCTTGAGAAATGAAAAGCCTCTCATTTACACATGAGAAAATATTCTCCATTAGAGCTCACCAGGGCAGGGTGTGTTGCTGTAGGACTGTGCATCCAGAGCTTGCACAGCTGCTCTCCTCCCTCCCATGAGACCTCAGCAGCCTGCCCATTGCCCTGCAGCAATGGGCACTGCAGCCACGTCTGATTCCTTCTTGATCTCATTTTGGGTGGGTTTATTTCATAATGATTGTTTGAAATACAGATTTTCCCTGAGCATCCAGTCCAAGAGATGCTCGTGGAGCAGAGAGGCAGAAGGTGTAGGCTGGGTCAGGTACTGCAGGGTTCCTGACAGGAAAATGTCATTTATTTGATCCACGTCCTCTTTTAGGAGGCAAGGTATTCTGTGCATCATTGCTGTGTAAAAAGATTCATATCAACATGAGCTGTCTTGCTGTGCTGATTAAAATTAAATAAAAAAAACCCAAACCAAAACTTGCAACAACAAAACCAAACTAAAACAAAACAGAAAAACCCCACACATTTTTTCCCAAAGCTGACCAAACTTAAATTTGGTCAATACTGTAAAATACAGAGAGAATTTTCTTTCAAACACTTCCCTCACTTCCTTTCACAGTAGGAACCTCTGTGATCACAAAAAAAAACCTGAAGAAGGCTATAATTCTTCTTGAAAAAGCAGACTTTTTCTCAGATATATAAGTAGAGATTACACCTGTGTTGCTGAATTATACCCATTTAACAGATTTTTCCCTCCAGGTGAGAAAGTAGATTCCAAGAGAATATCTACACTACCGCCAGCTGGTATAAAAATGTGCTTCAAAGAAAGTCAAACAGGGCCACCAAAAGCATATTAACTTTTCCTTTCTAAGATTCAACTACTACAGCCATGGGACTAATTCCATATAAAGATACCTTATTTTCTCCCCAGAACACAGATGCAAAACTGTCTTCAAAACCACAACAAAGAAAGGATGACAGCTTTTTTTCCTGAAATTATTTTTAGAGGTCTCTTCTGAAATTTATTTTCCAGTCACTCTATTTTCTCCTATTCTGTTGCTCCTTTCTCACACCTTTTTTTTTTTTTTTTTTTGAGAAAATGTATTTTACTTATTTCTTGTATTGGTATTTTTTAAAAGATTTTATTAAACATTTCTCCTCTGTGACTGTGAAAGAGACTATCTTTTTCATTTGCAGGACTTGCATCCTAAGGTTCTGGAAGGGCACAAGACAAAGAGATAAAGCAGAGCAAAATATAATCTGAGGTAATATTTGCCTACAAAGTTATCACTGTGGAAAAACGGAGATGTTTCAATTAGTTTGTATTTTAATTAGAAACACTCTATGTGTGAAGTATGAGTAGGGGCAGCAGCAGGTAATATCTTTGGCCACATCTTCCTCTCCAGAGAAAATATTTTCCTACACAGGTATTTTATGACCTTTTGAAAAAAGTGCTCTGGAATTACTTAGATTTGCAGTATGACTTTGACATTTGTCCAAGCAGTAGTCCTAGAGTTTGCTGAATTTCAGTTTAGGAATTAATATTTTCAAAGCAGAAGATGTGCAGTTCAGTTCACATTTTCCCACTGCCACCATGGTCCATTAAGGCCAGACACATAAAACTATTTAAAATTCTAAGAGGGCAGATTTGTGACTCAGTAGCCTAAGACCTAGAACTTAATGCCTTCTTTAGTGTAAAACTACCTGAACGTTTCCATTCCATTTGTCAAGTTTTTTTGCATGAATATGGGCAGTCTTGTAATGTCACATGTTCAAGTTCAGCTTGAATATCAGATAATAGCAAGCAGCAACCTTATCTACTTAAGTGAATCGATATAGAATTTTGTGCACAAACAAGTAGCATTCCTCGCATGGGTCTTCAGAGCCTGTCAGATGAGACTTTCGCTCGCTGTTCAAAATAGGCATTTTGAATTTGATAAAAGCTAGAGTCTGAAGGTGCATTTTCAGGCTTGCATTTATGCAAGTTAAACAGATCATCATATTATCAGGAACAAGAGAGTAAAGAAAAGATCCTAAAAGTTGCACAGAGATGCTATCTTTTAAGAACAAAAGTTGCATCATGTCCGATTGAGCATAATCTTTGGACAACTTTTAAAACATTAACATGCCTACAAAAATAAAATAGAAAGAAATAATAGTCTCTAATTCCTTACTGCAGAGCAGATCATGCTGCACTTGAGTACTACTGAGTTTGAGCTAATGATCATCCTTAAAATCAAAGGGAAGATCTGAATTCTTTCAATAAATCCTGGTCTCCAGATAGGAAGTCCTTGTCTTGTTTTCATGTCTGTGCTGAGTGTTTAAGTTGCTTGAATAACCTCAGTTTGTGACCAAAAAAATTACTGTACTTTAGGGAATGAGCAGTTCTCACATTTCCTTCCAATAATTTCAATTGCTGCTGCTTTAAAGGCAGGCAGATTACCTTTTGTCAACAATATTAATTTGGGTCACAAGTCTGGAAACATATGGAACTTTATGAACCAGAAGTAAATCCACAGTTCTGTTTGAAGTGCAATAAAAGTGCGCATGTAAATTTTACCAGCTAATGTAATAGGATTAAGATTATGAAAACCTTCTAAACCATCATAAGTAAGGATATCTGAAACTTCAGGACCTGAAGAAACTTAAATAAATTTATAAGAACTTAAGCAGATCTTTTCAAATCATAATTTTAAAGAGCTTCATAGACAGTTTTGAAATTGTTTACCCTGAAGATTTTGCTTTTATTTAGCTCATCCTTGGCACTACAATTTAATTGCTAATAAGCTTCTGATATGAATAATGACAAATGTTTTATTCTTTTACTCAAAATCACTTTGCATAGAAGTGGTTGACTTAGTTCTACACAGGATTTATTCAGAACAGTTGGCTATTACTAGTCTTGCCTTGTCTTCAAGCTTTCAATGAAGTCTGAAATAAACAGCATATTAAGTGAAGAGCAAGATATATCCCATTTATTCCTGCATGCCAACAAATGATACTGTTTGACCCTTGAAGATGTGACTGTACTATAAACACAAGCTGCAACTAAGAAATGCTAACAAATCTTTTTCTATAATTCACACCATTTTAAGCACCTGAATTACTAGACAAGTTTATTAATTCTACAGAATTTTGTATGATAGTGTCTATTTAATATCTACCGCAGTTGTTGGCTGGAGAAATTAATTTTCTTCAACAAGTTGAACTAAAGATCCTTTGAAGTGTATTTTCAGTCAATGGCATTAATTTTGTTGGAACTAGA
The DNA here is from genome assembly GCF_000695815.1 of Acanthisitta chloris. Taxonomy (NCBI): domain Eukaryota; kingdom Metazoa; phylum Chordata; class Aves; order Passeriformes; family Acanthisittidae; genus Acanthisitta; species Acanthisitta chloris. The sequence continues at coordinate 30,537 of NW_008661222.1, forward strand.
GAAACAAAAGAAATGAAAATTCTGGATAGTTGCTGCTACTTACCTAATATTATCACTTACCACAGAAACATAAAGATTCCCTGACTGGCTCAAATATTAATAACTTGCTTTCATAGCTGAAGTTATAGCTTCCCCCCTGCACCATATGTAGAATAAGGTGCTTTGGTATGGTATCTCTGTATTTAGTAGCCATCAATGGATTATTTTTCTTTAGGCTCACCTTGAGTTAACAAAACTCAAACTCCTACAGTCCACTACAAACTAATCCAAACCTTCCTCAAATTAGTAACTCACTGTCTAAGAAATCACTATTTTTCTGTTTTACTGAACATGATTTCATTTGTGTCCCTTGGCTCACATACCCGAAGGGAAACACTCATCCAAGTTCTCTAAGGTCTTTGTAGACTTCTGTGTTATTTCCCTCAAGTGTTTCCTCACCAGATCAGAGCCCTAGCTTACCCTTATCCAAAAGTTTCACTTTGGGAAAGTACTTAAGGCTTACTGCCTTTCTCTGAACTTCTCTGAGTTCAAGGCATAATAAACTTTGGAAAGGCTAAATAAAGCTTTACAAGGCAAAATGTCATTATACTTCACATCAGAGAACTTGAGACATTATAATGAGGAAGAGTAAGATAATATTCAAAAGTGTAATCAAAACAGATGGTAAATTCAAGTTAAGTCCCATTACAATGTGCAAAGTAAAAATATACCTAAACTAATGTACAGATCAAAGAATCTATAAATTGCTAGTGACTTGATTCAAAGAAGGCTGAACTACTTGAAAAAAAAATTGTTAGTTTCAAAGTCCACAGTCTCAATAATATACTGTTTTATGGCACTGGTGCTACCACATCTGAAAAGCAACCAAAAGATGTTGCTTGGCTATTGGAGAAGCTTCATATAGAGTAGAGAAACTAGAAAGGTTCAGCTGCTTCTAGTGGAGAGATGGCATGGGTTGATGAGTTCATTTGGAGTCTGAGGATTGGAGGGACAGGGGCCTCCCTGTCTCCTCCTCTTACATTTAGTCCCTACATGCACTAACACTCGCAGCTTTTCCCTTGTTTTTCAGAAAGACAGATGAGGAAAAGGAGCTAAAGGGAGTCCTGCAGCAAGAGGAAAGGGCTGAGGAACAGGAATGGAAGTGAGACAGGGTCTGATGCCCAGGGCTTTTTCTGCTGGAGCTCAATAAAAGGGTTTTATATGCAGAAAGAAGAAACAGCGGCTGGGAAAGGGGGCACTGCTTCAGCAATCAGCCTCCGCCTCTGCTGGCATGAGCTCAGCAGACAGTTTGCATCCTGCCTGCTTTGCCAGTGCTTAAGCAATCCCTCCTTGGACTGTAGCCTGACACCCAGACCTTAAATTGCATGGGGAAAGTCTGAGTAGTGCATAGAGTGGTCATCATAGTTATATGCCTATATATCCCTAGATTCCAAAATAAATGTCTTCATGTGACACCAAAAGGTTACCCTAATCCATAAAATGAACAGAAATTAGAGTGTTGTTTTCATAGTTAAGGGTTAGGAATGGTATTCCTCAATATAGTGTTTCCACTGAAAGACCCCAGACCACAGGCCACTTGCTCACTCACCTCTCTCCCTGCCCTGCAGTGGGATGGAGAGAAGAACTGGAGGCACAAAAAAAGTCAAGATCACAGGTTGATATAAGAACAATTTACTAGAAACAGCAATGAAATAAGAAAATAAACAGTAATGATAACTATATAAATAGCAGTGTGTACAAGGCAGATGAATAATTCACACGATTGTTGACTTTGTGGTAACCAGCACCACATGACTGCACACACCATGCACCAGCCCAACTGACAGTGTACCCACTCACCTCCATGCCCTCCACATGGTGTGAACTGGTATAGTATAACCCCAGGGTCCTGGCTGATGCAACATTTAACCTTGTCGTGGCTGGAAAAAGGACATGCGCAAAACACAAATGAACTCTACAACATTCTAATTAGCTGCTAAATATTATTAAATGTACAGTAATTAAATATAACTGTATTGTTAAATTTCATTTTCAGACAATTTAAAACAAAAGGTCATTAACGCTAGCATGACATGTCAATCTTATGAGTGTTTCATGCTGAGTCAGCCCATTGCCCATAAGCATGTCTTAGGAAAAAGTCAAGTTTTTCAAGTGAGGATGTGAAAAATTATTCACCTACACTACGCCTAAAGGATAATACCAATAACAAATGATACCAAATAGTAGACAGTTTTATAAAAGCTTTGAGAATATAAGATAAAAAGGGAAAACAAAATCACAGAAGAGAAACAGTGTGCTTCTTAATGCAAGAAGAGTACTGATGGCACTGGTGTCAAGTAATAGAAAAATAATTATGAAACCTCACTAGCGCACAGATTTCTCATCTCAACTTTTGCCAGGATTATTAATTGTTCATCATAATTTATTTATAAATAATTATTCTAAATCAGAGTACAATTTCTGCAGTGTAAACCCCAAAGAACTGTAGAAAGATCACCATAGTAAGGGACCCGCAGAAGTTT
>NW_008661223.1:0-359 GCF_000695815.1 Acanthisitta chloris
GGGCAGGGACTGACCCCATCACCCTCTCCGACCCCGCGAAATAAAACCACAACACAACCTGGAGAGAGTCCGGGAGATTTTTATTGCTTTTACCAACTTTCTGAAAGGTTACAAAAGATAAGTTTTATTCTAGCAGTAATTAAAACAACAAAGGCTGAATGTTTCACATTAGACAAGTCCGAAGAGGTGTGTTTTCTGTATAAACTGAATATTGGTTCTACGGTTGGAATAATGTTTTCATTTGGTTTGGATTTTGTTAGAAAGTAAGAAAAGGTCGCTGTAGTTAGAAAAGCAGTCATAAAAAATTCGAACCGTACAGTATGGAATTACATTTCAAATAAACAGTATTAAAATCAAAA
>NW_008661223.1:404-61668 GCF_000695815.1 Acanthisitta chloris
GTGGAAGTTTGCACAGGAGCATCAGCAACAATAGAAAGGAAAAGACTGTAAATGACATCTTTCCAATAAAATCATTTAGAAAAGTATTGATTTTTCAAACTCATTTCATTATTCCAAATAAATGTCAACAGATACTAAATTCAATATGAAAGTGTCTTTAGGTTATTTTCAATACCAACTATAAAGTCTTAGAAGTTCTCACTAAAATTTGCACAGGAGCATCAGCAACAATAGAAAGGAAAAGACTGTAAATGACATCTTTCCAATAAAATCATTTAGAAAAGTATTGATTTTTCAAACTCATTTCATTATTCCAAATAAATGTCAACAGATACTAAATTCAATATGAAAGTGTCTTTAGGTTATTTTCAATACCAACTATAAAGTCTTAGAAGTTCTCACTAAAAATGTTACAAAACAAAATTGACTTAAAATTACTGAGCAATTAGCTTTATTTGTAGCACTACTTTTACGCTGACTCAAAGCTGTGTGCCTCTAGTCTTAAAATCTGCTGTAAAACAAATTACTGTTGGTATTATCGAAGTATTTCACACATTTGTACGGCATTTGAGAATATTGTCCTAGATGAGTAATTAAAACATTACTGATCATATGAAGCAAGAAGAAAACTAAGATCACTGTGGTGCATCTGACAGACTACATGTGTGAGCTGAAAGCCAGGAACCTTATGATTTACAGAACGTATGTACAAGACAAACCCTTTAGAATGGTGCAGGTTCTGCCACGTGATGCCTGTTTGTTACAGATCATAGCCTGTCAAACCTGCCTTTGCAAAGGGCACGAATTAGGAAGTTACTGTATAAAGACAGATGCAGGTGAAGCAAATGATAACTTACGGAGGAACTTTCAATTAAACGCAGAAAAAAAATGGCCAAGACATTTGGTTGGAAAAAGCCCTACTAGGCCACCAAATTCTACCTGAACAGGTTTTATGATGACAAACTTGGCAATTTGGAACATTTTCATTGAACAATCATATAAAATACTATGTTATAGCTGCACAATTTATCTAGGAAGAAATGGTCACTAACTTGGGCATATGTAAACAGAATGAAAAGCATGTCACTCTAGTACATATGAAAATACTAAGAATGAGCTTTGTAGAATATAATTTAAACATGAAACTGCATTTTAAGTGAAATATTTTAGATGATAATTTAAATGGAGTGGTCAAAATTAAGACCTACACTTCATGTAAACATTCGTATTTATAAATAAATTAGAAAAAGCAAAGGAAAAAAAAAAAAAGAGAGGGACTTCCTGAGGTGGCTCTGCAGCCAGGTACACAGTAGCACTAAGCTCCATTTCAGGAAACCAAGGCATCTAAAAAAAAGTGCAGGGTTGTTTATTTTCCTCTAACTGTTGGAATGGAAGTACATTGGCGTAGTTTTTACAGGGCTTAACCCCTATGAAAAAAAATCAGTGCACAGCAATTATCACTGCTCTTTTGCATCCATTAAGGCAAAACATGTATCTACATACAATAATCTACATTCTTAGCCATCTTATTTTAATACTATGTGTGATTTTAAAGCAGAGAAGGTGTAAAATGAGCAACGAATCACTCAACCATAGAGGATCAACAGGGATTTATGCACTTAATACCAGATCTTCTCCTATTCATATGGGAAAAAAGTGCAAGTATAACATGCTACTGCTCAAGAACACTGCAGCTAAAGGTCACTGTAAACTGCTTTGCCAAGTCATGGTATTTCTGGCACAGATTAAAATATCTACACAATTAAATAAATACTGCAATTAGACTTGTGGGGCTTTGGTTTTGTTTCATCTTTACTATAACTATATCCACCTCCTGCAATATTGACCAAAACTTAACCTTTCTGAAGTAGATGCCAGATACAAGGTGTGCAGCAGCACAGAACCTTGATTTCCAGCATTACAGAGTTAGAAATCCAAGAGGCTTACAGCAATTTTTTGTGTCTTTGGGAACTTTTGTAGGACTATGAAGAGTAAAATACTACTGGGACTAGAACAAAGTTGTGTTGTAGATGATGCTACATAAAACGCTCAAAGTATCTTCCCTCTTTGATTCAGCAAGAGCTACTCAGTAGTCTACAACTGACATGCAGATATGTGCCTTTTTTTTTTTTTTTTTTTTTTTTTTTTTTTTTTTTTGCATTTTAGTAATGTAGAGTGTTTTGGGAAACCATCTGCTGTAGTTTCACTGTATCTCAGTTTGACCAGAGGGAAAACATGGGCTAACTTCTGCAAGAGCACATCCTCAAACTAAGGCACAAGCTACACTATTATCTAAGAATGCAGGTCATTACACAGTATTACCATCACACTGGTAATGCAAATCTCACTTGCTTTGCCACTAACCTGAATGTAGAGTGTTTTGGGAAACCATCTGCTGTAGTTTCACTGTATCTCAGTTTGACCAGAGGGAAAACATGGGCTAACTTCTGCAAGAGCACATCCTCAAACTAAGGCACAAGCTACACTATTATCTAAGAATGCAGGTCATTACACAGTATTACCATCACACTGGTAATGCAAATCTCACTTGCTTTGCCACTAACCTGAGCCTTTGTTCTGACAGTTTGGATACCATTATTCATATTGCTGTACACTACTATTTCCTTTCTTTCAACTGTCTTCTCAGAATTCAGTCAAATGAAAAAAGGAAGGAAAAGGAAAAAAAATAAATAATTACATTACATGTAAAGGGAACAGTAACAGTCTATGTAATGTAAATGTTGTCTTTAAATGTTTCTATTTATTCCCACTGATTGCTTTGTTTTATAATATACAAATATCTTCTCTTCAGGTGACACCGGGCTGAAGAGCACCAAAATTCCACCCCAAGTGGTATTATCAGATGAACTCTACCCTCCAGAATCAGCTCCCTTTGCAGTTGCTGGGAATTTTTTCACTTGGTCCATGGTAAAACTCCCAACTTTGCCAAAAGCAGAATTCGGCAACTAACATCTTCTAATTTTACATGAGCACAGATTCTAATTAAAGCCATTGTAATACATCCCAAAAAGCGCCAGTGACAATTCAGAATGTAAAGAGATAATTTTGGAAAAGCCAAAAAAACCTAAGGCATAAGGCAAAAAAAATATTAACAACGGAAACTGCGCAGGTAAGTGATGAAGATTTTCATTTATATATAAAATTCTCATTATTTCAAATATTATAATGTTAAACACTAGAACTTGAAAATGTAAGTACAATAAATGCACTGACTGCATCTTTATCAATGGAGCCCCCCAACAATCCCATTTACTTTAATAAATGAATATTTATTTTTTCACTTCATCTTACATGATAAAAATTTGTACTAATTAAAATAAATAAAATGTTTAAAAATAAGTTGGTGCGCTATCATATATGCCCTTTACAATGGGGAGGATCAGAACTGTACACACAAATACCACAAACCATTAGTAATCCATAAAATAATACTGATCATAAACCTATTACAGAATTAAACTACAGCTAATTTAATCAAATACACAGTAAATTTAAAAATTTATTAGCAAACAAATATATCTGATGAAGACATGAAATACTCGAAAGTTTCATTCTTAGAGCTGAGTAAATCAGACTCTGAAAGTCGATGGAAAAAAGTAAGTAAAAACAGAATGAAAAGACTTCAAGACTACTCATGTGCTTAGTATGCAAAACTTCCTATAGACCAAATTGCTGCCTGTAAATCCAATTTATATTGTGTAAACATGGAGTGTCCAGAATGGCAGATGATGATTTGCAACTGTAACTACATTTACTGCAGTCATATTGCTAGTGGACAATAATGAAAAATTAAGAGAATTAAAATTAAAAGAAGAAAAAAAAAGAAAGCAGCAAAGCAGGGTATTAAGATACATTTTAAGGCTTAACTAACCACCTGACTTAGGGCTCTAGGCCACTTCTGTAGGATAGGAGAGACAGAATCCAGAAAACACTAGCATGGAGTGGAGACATAAAACACAGTAGTTCTTGTCGACAGCACATTAATATTTGTTCTATGAAACCACAACAAAAAGTATACCCTGCAAAAACAAGCACTAATTGCCTGCATGGAAAACAAACTTCTGCAGCGCACGTTATAAACAGAGGTATTGCAAAATTTTAAGCAATGTGGACCAGTAACCACCAGCAAAAGCTGATGTAACTTTTACGCACATATTGACTACTGAAAATAATAAGCATTCATTACAGTCTTCCTATTTAAAAACGAAAATAAAATTTCCAATAAAATAAATAGCTGAAGTGTGATTACCCCTCATCTTATTTGTAGGAAAAATCTTTGCATTATGCAAGCATATCTACAGTGCCCTACAATGGCAGAATTAAATATATGTTGCTCCTTAAATTGGAAATCACACTTCCATGGTATAATATCCTACAGTGATATATATATACACACACACAAATACACGCGATCCCTCTTGGTTCCATTCTATAAAGAGGTTTCGGCATCCACGTATCTCACAACAGGTGAATTTTCCACATTTATTTTCACACTTTCTGGTTTTTCAGGGCTGTTTGAAAGCAAAGAGGAGAATGTAAGGTTTGGTTCACTTTAGAAAACATTAACTTTCAAGCATTTTATACTTCACAATGAACACAATGTATTTACATAAGGATACTTTTATGATGATGCATCTCTATTATGTTTTAGTAACTGTTATATACTAATCACAGGAACAGTATAAGCTTGCAGAGAGAAAAGACCAGTATCTCATCTATAAATACCACTGCCCATTCCACTGCTTTGATTGATCTGAAACTGTCTTGCAAAACATCTTTAAAAAAACCAACAGAGCAACCCACAAAACTCTCTAGCTAAAAATACTCAAAATACATAACAAGCAATATTACTAATACTGCTTTACTTTTAGGCAAGGAAACAATTCTGTTCACAATACAAGACTGGAAAAACATTTCAGTCTTTTCAAAACAGGGAAGTACACTTGCAACAGCAGTAAAGGACAATTGGAAACCTGCATAAATGTCCATTTAAGTGAAGACCTGAAAGACCTGAACAACTGACACTCTCAGGGGCACAGATACTGAACAGTGTCTCACCCAAGGACAAAAAGGAATGTCCTGAGGTAGTTGCAGGGCAGTAGAAGAGAAAATGGACAGCATAAGAGGGAGGATTCCCCAGGCATGAGTTTTAGAAGAGATGACCCATCTGTGGAGTTGCTCTTTAAGGAAAAAAAAGATGTATCAGAAATTCACACAGAAAAAAATTTTGTGATTCCTTGGAAACTACAAGTGTGCCTGTACCATGACAAATGGTGGAGGGAGTAAAAGAAAATTTAAAACTATTTTTTAGATAATATATGACTTTTAATAAATAATGCCAACCCACACATCATGTCAGCTGGAATTATAAAAGACATGCTTGCTTCATACTGTGTAACTGTTTGCAACCAATAAATCTGAAAATAGCAGTGACTCCAGAACCATTTATAGCACAGCACTAAACATCTGGCCATAACACCAGGTGAAGACCATTATGCAGAAAAACCTTAACAGAATTGACAGGAATAATTTACTGAGATTTACTTTTGACTGAGCAGTGGTGACATCTCTAAATCTCTCTAGCAACCACTGTGCAAGAAAGTGCAGTGAACACCTCAAAACAGCAGCCAATTGAGTTAAGGCTCAAGGAAGTCCTGCCTTCTAAATTTTCCAGATTAGTGCACTACTGCTTCTCAAAAGAGCTGGTTTCTGGCACCCGGTGTTTTTGATTTTTCAATTTGTAGTTTTAGCAAGTCCCCTACCAAGTTGGCATTTTCACCATAGTAAACTCAAGCGGATGGAATCAAAGGGAGAGAGACAGCTTGGACAGTTATGTACAAACACTCCCTCACCATGTGATGGAATCAAAGGGAGAGAGACAGCCTGGATAGTTATGTACAAACACTCCCTCACCATGACCTCTTCCACTGAGATGTCAATTTTATACAAACCCTGACCATTTCTTACCTCTGAAAGATGTCTTCCTTTGACAGAATTAGCTGAAATGAATTAACCAAGAGAAGATGCATATACAGACAACAGGATTGCATGAGCTTAGTTTTCTGAGGGAACCATGCCCATTTTCTCCCCTCTTTCCTACATATTTCCTACATTTTGCTTCGTAGTCTAAGCAATAGCTGCATCGTGATCCTTTCCTACATATTTCCTACATATTGCTTTGTAGTCTAAGCAATAGCTGCATCGTGATGGAACAGACCACACATACCAGCCCTTATAAATTACAAGCCTTTCAGGAACTTGGGGATAATTCCACATAAATATTCAGGTTTTGGGTTGTTTCCCTTGATAGATTCAGTCAGACAGAGAAGAAGCTAAGACAGAATAGCAGAATAATTCACTACACACAGTTTTAGTTGTTCGATGGGGAGCTCACTGAGAAAAAGGCTCCTAGCCATCACAGAAGATGCATGTCAGCTTACAGGGAATGTTCACAGCACTGAGGACTCCTGATCTGTCCAGTACTCCAATCAAATGTATTTCATATTCAGTGGAGATAATATTTGTGCCAGGTTTCATTTTTAAGATGAAATTTTAAATGAGTTGAGGAAAAACAAACCAAGCAACCCACACATCCACAAAAATATGGGGCAGATCCTCGGGCAGCATAAAGCAACAATGGAAGTGCTGGACTTACCTTTTACTCCCACTGGAATTTGTAATATTCAGGATCAAACCACTCCCATGCTCATAATACACTCTAGCAAAGCTTTTAGAAATCCTAAGCCCATCAGAATAGTAAACAATGGTATTAAGCAAATAAAGAGTCATTTTCAAATTATTATTGAAAATACATAGAAATTGTTAAACTTCAGAATAAAGAACAAAAAGTAAGTTCAAGTTCCTCAAAAGTAAGATGTCAATAATTCACATTTACAAGCCACATATGCTCCAGTTTTTTTGAGACACATTTCAAAAAATACAAGTACAGCTGCTAAACACAAGACCATAGTTAGAAAACATGTGAGTAATTATAGCTACCTCAGGTTAACTCTGGTTACTTTGGCATTCTCAGTACTCATGGCAAGAGCCTTCCACTGTGCAGTTTTGGCCATTTCGTCTGATATGTTTACAATTGAGGGATCAATGCTAAAGAACAAACATACTTTCTGGTTAGTATTCAATTCCTTGCAACAGTATTATACTTCCTGTCACTCATCAATTACATCAGTTGTGCCTTCTTTCAATATTTACACAGCCACAAGTTAAGTTCATCTCTTAAAAAGGTATTTCAACAAAAAAAATTGAAAATTTAACTCTCTAGCACTGCCATAATCACATTGCATCTTACAACACAGACATCACAAAGACATCGAGGATATTCAAGTGGTATTCATTCCTATATTACCGTAACTTCAGGAAAAATGCTCAGTAATGAATTTAAACACACTGTTCTGCTAATGCTTTTCATAAATCAGTTACTTTACGTGCAAAAGAGCAGATATTAATGAAATTTCAGAACTGATAACTCAGGTGAGATTTAAACCCACCAAAAATCTAGAAATCCCAACTTAAATTCCCAGATTTCAAGTGGGTTTTCTTCCTGCAAAGCCTTACTAGACACTTTTCAACAATCTTTAGCCACACCAGCCCCCTTCCAAGTCCTGCAGAAGAGAAGTGTACCCTCAACAGATGATAACATTTTAGAACCCATTTCCACTTTTGTCCTCCACACATTTGCATGTACAGTAAATTTTGGTGTTGCCTGTAGCTATGTTTTCTGTTCTGTCCCATACCTAAGCTTCAGAATCTACCCCAGGTTATCTGTAAGAGTTCTTCAAGTCACAGAGAAATCTTTCAAAGCCATTTTTCCTCAGGAATCCCCACAAGATGCAAGACAGCAGAATACACAGTCAACACATGCACATAGTTGATGAAATCGCAGTTCTACTGCAACTCAAATGTTTGGGTTGCTCTACAGAGCAACTCAAACGTTTTTAAAAAAACCTTTACAATTTAGCATTTTCATTTGAGCTGCTGACATCTGATTAAGCTTGCTCTCAGAGTAGGCAATAGCACTGAGCAAGAGTATCTGTCTAACCCAAATTTCTGCCTGTTCCCAACTCACATCAGGGTAGACCTGATCGTACCTTAGATCCATAAGAAGGCTAATTTTGAACCTAGGAACAACTGGCATTAAAAAGAAGCAAAAAAACTTGGCAAGCTATTTATCTGTCACATCTTCAGGGTGTGTTGAATAGTTGTAGAATACCTAACAACTAAATTAAACATAGCCCCAGTAAGGGGGAGACATACTGAGACAAAATGCCTTCCAAACCTGAAGGAATTTCTAACAGTGAAATTCCCGCACTTCCTTTTCCAGAAGAGAACCTGTTACCCTGTCCTTGCATTTCCTTTCAGAAAATGACCTCTTAAAGCAAAAAGGATTTTTTTATATCGCAAAAATTACAGACTTTAGTCCTCACTTAAGTAAACCATCCAAGAACTACACACTTAGACTTCTGAAAAATCCAAGTGGCTGGTAAACACATGGCTCAACTGATGCTATTAGTTGCTTAATGCTCAGTATTTCATGCACAGCAGCACACAAATATTCCAGGAAAACTGACCAAGGACGCTTCTTCACCTTTAGTACATATGGTCGAAATTGAGTCATCTGATCTGTTCAAAATGGTCATGTAAATTTATAATTAATAAGCAGTTTTAAAGAACAATGCAACATAAAAATACAACCATAGCATCATGAGATATACCTTCACATTTCCTAGTTGTGGCTAAGTTACAGTCTTGGGGAGAAAGAAAATATAGTTCAACTCATATGCAGTCAACTTAATATAAAGCAAATTACAGCATGTGATAAGAAAGAAAAACAAAGACCAACATTCTATTATACCTGTATTTCAGGGTTTTTACAGGAAAATCCAGATTTGCTTCTCCATATGCAAGGTGTACACTTTCACTGTCTCCTGTACGAAGCATTCTCTCTGCCTCCTGTAAATTCCAAGTAAAACGTTTGTCAAATTACTCACGGAGCAGAAATCAAAGACGTATCTCACACTGGTACTTATTCTATAGGGGTAATAGTCATTTCTCTGTAGGTACAAGAGTAGAATGCAGGAGATACACCTTAAGACCTTTATTCTTTTAGGTATTTTATTCAGGTAGGTGAGATGTGGGAGTCAGGAAAGGAGTGTTGTAAGTTTTGTAAGGAATTCAGCTAGGTGGTATACAGCAAGGTAGAACTTTTATGAAGTTATACATGCTATATTACTCTATATTGCTAACTAGAGTTGGTTTTAATGACAGCTCCACAAACACACATGAGCAAAATGTGCCTGATATTAACAACAGTTTTGTGATTATTTTAAGCAGGACAAAGAACTCTACTCCACTGCTTTTTTCTCATGCTCCTTTTTTCTCTCCTAACCTGATGAAAGACAAAGAAAACATTTTTGTGCTAAAAATTGCTTCTTTCCACATTGCTTGCTAATTTTCATCACACAGTTCATAACAACACCATTGAAACAGCGAATTTTCCTTAACTGCCAGCAATAATTCCTCTAGCACTAAATCTCATTAGTAAAGAAATTTCAAAATTTGTATTTGGTATATAAGGTCCTATGCTGAGGTCACTTAAAATTCCTTTAAACTGATCTGATTGGTTTCACACTTACTGCTTTCTCTTTTTTCTTTTTGTCATCTTCTTTCTTCTTCTTACTTTCTGGCATTAGATCATCAAGCCAGCTAAGTTCTCTTTTGGTGAAGCATAAATCCATGAGCTTGCGAATGAACACTAATGCTAGAACCTTAAGGGAACCATAAATGAAATAATTTATATTAAACAGTGAAGAAATGTACACACACTTTCAGTACACTCAGAATCTGTACATGAACCCTTTTTTTTGTAGTACTAGTTTTACCTTACCGGGTAAGGTAATTAATTTCCACTTTCAATAGCTATTTACAACTGAATTGCTTACTTTCAGGAATGAAAATGTGTTTCAAAAGTGAACAACTTGTACTACAGGGTTTTTTGTTTCCTTCCCACTCCTTTCTTTCTTAAGGCAGCAAATATCTCCTGAAAAGATCCTCGATGATGCATGTAGTCTTAGAGAATTATTAACTTAAAAACTAGAAAACTTACCATCATAGGGAAAACAACAGCAGCTGCAGAGGCTTTAATCACCCACAACAGAACTAGACAAGTGAGCTGAACCACTGTAAAGATATGGACCTTCCAGAGTGGCACATAACGTAGATAAATCAGGTCGGGTTGATGTTTGGCAGGCATTCCAAACAGTTTTATACGGTCAAAAAACTACATCGAAAAATAAAATCATCCTTCAGTTAATTATTGCCTGCCTCACCAAAAAGAAATACACATTTTTAGGAAACTCCAGAAAGCTAAGTGCCCTGGTTTCAGCTGGGATAGATTTAATTTCCTCTTAATCCCAAATAAAATACTAATGAAGGACACTGAACATTCAAGGGAGTGGAACTGAGAGCTGTTTTGTTGGGTTTTTCCCTCCCCCCTCAAAAAAAAATTTCAAAATGTTTCAGAGAATTCGTTCCTCACCTATACTATTGAAAGAATAAATGTGAAAAAATTAAGAAGTGAGGACACCAGACACTAAGAACAAATAGCTGAACATGACACTCGGGAAATTATTCTACATACTATTTAGACAATATGGGCTAACTTCATTGTGGCTTGCATAATGTACTGTGTTACAGTTTCCTTTTCATTCAGTGTTAAACAAAAGCAAACTGCTCATTAAAACCAGACTTTACCTGAATGCCTTTTAATGAAGATACTCCCATGTAAAGAAAGACACCATACAGAACTGGCATTGGAATAAACTGAGGAAAAAAACACCCACAGTTACAAGTGGAATCAACAGATCAAGTTACATTTACTGTCTATTTTACTGAAGTGAAATCTGTAGAAGCTGAGGCCCTTGATTTATAGAGAAAATAGATGCATCACTGAGCAACAAAAAAAAATTAAAAATCTAGAACGAACTAGGCTATCACTAGAATTAAAAGAGTGGTTCAGTCTTGTCTGCCCATTTGCTCAATTTTCTAGGCTGCAACCAAGCTTTCTATCTGTGGTAAGTATGCTGCTTTATGTGTCTATCTGACAGGAATGTATTGAAACTATTAACTGCATGAAATTGCCATATGAAGCTTTACTTTTAATCACTAATCTTGCATTTCTGGAGCAGATGAAACAAAAAACCCCACCATGCCTACTGAGCTATGAAAATATGCTAATTATTTGGCATCAAATTTTGCTCCAATAGGATCAGTTTAAAGGTTATGAAGATTACTGATTTCAGTGGCACTCATATCAAACCTCTGTAGCCTACACAGACCTATCAAGCCTGAACAAAAGCCTTTATTTAAACAGTGTGGAATAAAACTATGCCTTAGGAGTTCATTACTGAATGTGTGTGTGTGGCTAGTGTCTTTACTGCAAACTCTAATTTGGTATGTTACCTTCTACTGTATTAAATCAGTATAAATCCACACATGGAACAAAAGCACAGCAACCAACAGATGCAAGGCTTTGTTCTCACTTCTTTTGAACAATAACAGTTATTCACACTGAAAAAGATTTCATAAAGAGCAAGGAGTAATAATCCCATTCCTATTATCCTGGGTCCATAAAAAAATACAAGGTATGTGTTTCTAAGAATCAGCTGTTAAAACATCTCACTTCAGCAATCAGTACTTTTGGTTTTGAGTAGCAATAAATCTATTTCAGTATTTCTGCTTTTGATTCTGATTGTTTGCATCATACAGTTGACTCCTGGTAGCTTTTCAACCAGAGGTTGTAAAATCTCAATACTCATTTTTAATTACTGCTACAGCCTTATTGTTTGCAGACCTTTACTTCCTTTAACACATACAAATGGTCAACTATTAAAAAAATTATAATATGTAGCTCTAATTACTAAACTATAGCTGTGTGTTCACCGGTTTATTCCTTCCCATTATCTAAACTTAAGCAGCTACATTTCTGTGAAATGACTTGTGATTTGTCTTTAAACAGACTTTTACATAGTTCTTTAAAGGAACTAGCAATCATACAATCCCTGCTATTCTGGCAACAAGAAGAAGAGTTTTTTCATTTCTCCTTTTAGCTACTGGATTTGAAAGAACAAAGCAGAAATTGAACAGATTTTAGTAAAATCTGCACAAAAAGCCAACTGAACTGAATAGTTTTCTTCCAATAAAGTCCTTGAAAGGTCACTTGAGATATAAATTAAGACGTAAAGTGTAATCTGAGGCTACAATACAACCAGAAAAATCTCTATTACACTGTGATAATGCGTAAAATAATCTTGACACTTTAAACATGAAATGAGGTTTAAGAAGCTGAAGGTAAGAATGGGAAGTGAACAGTGTCATTTCTGATGATCACGTTTTAAACCAGATGTTTCTCTTTCTTCTGCTATATAATATTACTTCTGCTCAAGTAACTTTATATCTTGATCACACTCTTCTCTCTCTCCATTTATGCACTCACATAGAAACTAAAATTTTTAGGTAACATGGATTCAAGAAAGTAAAAAAGGAGCTGGCAAGAAAATTAGACAACACAGACAAAGTTTGCTTTCTTCACTACTCACTACATTTCTAGCTTTTTCAGATTTCATGTTCTTACATCCTCCCCCATCATTTCTATTCAACTAACATCTGTTGTTAAAAAAAGCAAATTGATAATGAGTCCAGGCATATTTTACTTAACATAATAAAACTTCCTAACATTACGAAATGCAAAATCACAACATCAAAATCAGAAGCACAAATAAAATATTTTTACAACACTGTCTTTTACCTTTAGCACAGAGGTCATGAATACTGACAGCCCCATCAGCACAAAAATCATCAGTCCTGTCACTCGCTGCTCCCGGATTCCCAAAAACTTTGGTTGTTCCCCTGGTGCTGAGCATTCAGATTCAACTTTCAGGCTGTTAACATGACTTATTGACAGGACAGTTGCAGCAACAAACCATGGTAAGCCCATGAGGGAACATATCCCCAACATGATACCAACCATGAGCAGATCAAGATGATAACCACAGCCTTTCTGTAAATTAAGCAAACAAATAACTTGATAAACTTTCTATTTACATGATACCATATTTCTAGCTCAGCTGGTAAATAACAAGTAACTGCAAAAGTTAGATAGTTTGAACATGTCCACAAAATGGTATTTGTTCTTTATTAGTCAATTTATACATGTACTTAGTAGCTGTTGGTATTGTTTCATAAATTTGCAGAATTAATCTGATTTAAAATAAACTTGACTTACACAACATTAGGTTTTTGTTAAAGTGGCTGTTACCTTCAGTTTATGCTCTTTCCTGTTTATAATAACAGCTGTTATTTGTTGATCCATGAAAATTAGAATGGTACACAGTAAAGCAGGAACAGCAGCTATCAAAAGTGTCCACCAAGGATTGCTTCCAAGAGGATCTATGAACCATCCTCGGTCTTTTCGGGTAGGCTGAAGGGAAAAAAAAAAAAAAAAAAAAAAATCAAGAAATTAACGATAAGAATTAAATGACTAAAACAGTAGACATTTTATTGCTGTAAACAGCTTCAATGAACAACAGATTACCCTTTTAAATAAGCATTTAGATTTTTCTCCCAAAGGCTTTGACCAAAAGACTGATTTAGCTGCTACAAGTGAACATGATATTTATATGGGAAAAATTAAAATAAAACCATTCAATTCCTTTATTTTTGTACATTTGCATTGAAAAATATGTCCTTTTCAGTTATAATATAAAGCACAGTCTCTTCTGTCAGATAAGACATACATCCAAAATAGAATGAAAGAGATTACTTCATCAAAAGTGAAATTTCTGTTTCTATATAACTCCATTATTCTACTCTCTATAAAACTGCAAGCATTAAATAGTTTTTTCAAAAGATTTTATTTCTTACTTCAAATTTCTCTGGAACAAGAAGCTTAGGAGAAGGTACTCCCACAAGATAGTCAATCAAAACCATGATTACGATGGTCAGAAATACTGCAAAGTCACTGATGGTAGAACGTACCTATAAAGAGAAGACTTGTGTTAAATCCTGCTTTTTCATCATTATAACGGTCTTTTCCAACCCAGTTGATTCTATGCTAATTTGCATGTATACAAAGGCAATTTTCTCCCCCATGAAAAGTGAAGTCTATATATATTATACTACACCATTGAACATTATGTATTTTTTCCTCTTTATAAGTTAAAATTTAAGCTGCCTGCCACTTAAGTATTCTGTACAACTGTTCATCTGATTATCTCACTGAAAGTCTTCTGGTGCAAGAAGCAAACTCCTTAATAGTAACTCCTTCCTCACCTTTCTGTCCCCTCAACCCTACTAGGAGGCTGGGCCATCACAGCTAGTCTCTTGTAGCTCAAGTTAGTAACATCACTGAACCATTCTGACATCAATATTTGTACATTTGATGTTTTAAATTGACAGGAGGCAGATAATTTCCAAGATTCAGGTTAACAAAGATAACTTTATCAAACATCAGGAACACACCAAACGGGTAAGCTGAGGTTTACAGCAGATCTAAACACTTCATTTCGGCCAGCAGAAGTTGTCTAGATCAGTCCAAGAATATTAGTCTCTATTAAAAATAGTAATTCCCTAAAGAACCACTCAGAACATTTCATACAATCATCAGTATTATCTCTCCAAATGATACCTGGCAATACCTGTTAATATGTGGAGATGGACTGCTTAGGTCTTCTAATATTAAAATATCTTGTTATAGCTATAGGAAAGTACAGAGTAAGTGCCAAATTTTCTGCAGTTGATTTCTTTCCTCTAACATCTTCATTTTTGCAATTATTAGCTAATTTGGGGGTTTAATTTCCTTTCCTGTCTTAAATGAAATCTCTCAATGCAAAATTCAACTCCATTAAGTTATGCTAACTTATTTATCACATGAAAACAAAAGTCTCTATTCAAAATTACCTTAGTTGGGAAATAGCGTTTGGTCTTGAATTGCTTAAGGAAAGAGGAGAGGAAAAATGTTGTAAAGAATAGTATGACAGACCAGAAGAGAACATCTGGAATATATGGTCCATGATGGCCACAAGCTGATCCACGAAACACACCATGAAATTCTAAACATTCCTGCAAAAAGAAAAGCTCTTTAAATTTTTATGTTTTATTCATTTAGTACATTCAAACTAGCTTGCAGCTTTTCAATATAAAGCATATTTGAAAACTTTCACAATCCCAAAAAAGGGGTTCTTTACTTCATCACTACCTTAACCCTAAAATGCCAAAAAGGTGTGCTGTCTATTCCAGGAAAGACATAGTAGCCACCACTGATTATTTCAGGATGCCCAAGAAGAAACAATTCTGCACATTCACATCACTTCTATTTTTCAAAGCATCACAAGATTGAATGCACAAATAAAGGCTGAGGACAAAGCTCAGGAAAAGCAGAATGACCAACATTAACTTTCAAGCTAATGAACACAGAAAAGGATCTCCTCAATTTCTCCCACCTCTTTATTGTTGATTTATTTTGTTCTGATACAGTTGAGGGGAAAAAAGACAGACTCTTAGAAAATAAGATTAACTCAGCTGCAAGAAAAAAGTTTCTAGTAACGTAGAAAAGCATCATAAATAATGGATTTGAATAAAAAATAAAATTAAGTCAGATGATCCCTACCTAAAAGGCTTACTGAAACACAAAGCAAAAAGTTGAAGTAGACACATGGAGTACAAGGACACAACAAGCCAAAAAAATCAAATAGTTGGAAGCGGCACTGCCGCAACAGTCTTTAAACAGGTTTGTTTATTGAAAATTTGACTTATGACAAAAATTATCCCTGTTAACAATCTACTTTGATTATAAGCACCACCAGATCATGGATCGGTTCTATCTCTTGGGGAAGACTAAAGATGCTTAAGAGAATGAAAAGGTATATAAAATAAATAATCAATATAAAGTAAATCCACAAACTCAGTTCAAGAGAAACTGTCATACTAAGTGATAATGGTAAACCAGGAGCCATTGGTGGTAAATAGAAAAAACTACTGCTAAAACTCATGTAAAGCACTGAGGTTTTTCACAGTATTTTTGCTGTGCAAAACATCTACTTAAAGTGTGAATTTCTAGGCTTAGACACGAGAGCCCATACTCAATTACTGACACTTCAGAAAGACAACTGAGCTGCCTTCCAGGATTAAAGTGTCTACCTTAAGCAGACATTTATATTATTGTCCTGGACTCACTCACCTATACCTCTACAATTACTATTTAAAGCATTATGAATGGAATAAGAGAGTTCAAAAATACAGTCTTAAGGAAAACGGTCCAGGTTCAAATAAAAAAGGAAACAGATGAAAAATACTAATCAAAACTGGTACTGTGTGGGTATTTATTTTTTGTACATATATACACAGATATATATATATATTTAGCTTTCAGATACTCACAGAAACTGTAAGGTTACTCCATGCTATATCTTCCACAGACTTATTCATACTCCTCCACACATCCAATGTTTCATTGCTTGGTTTCTCAGGCTCAGCACACACACATCTGAAGGGAAAGAAAAATATTTACCTGCTTTTAAGACCCATGCACCAAAATGCAGCAATTTGGAGTAAACTCAAAAATCCCTAAGAGTTTAAACCAGAGTTTATCCCAACTTTCTATGAAGGAAGCAGAGTACAAGGCTCCTCCTTATACTACATGAACTAGGATTATTGGGGCAATGGGAGAAATGAAGAATCAGAGGCAACTGCTGAGGAGGATTAACAGACGGTACGAAAAAACCTCCAAACTATATATTTAAAAGAATGATAAGCAGGTAAGATATTGACCTAATTATTTGACTGATCTGCCAGTTTTTAAATAGAATGGCACCTGAAAATAAAGTTAAATATATAACATATGTGGGTTTCTACATATTGCAACATATGAAGATAAAGATCCAAATGACATCACATTCCAACAACCCTATACTAACAAATATTGTGTTATTTCTAAATTATTTTACAAACTTTGCACAACTAGTTTTCTATGACTGTGTACAAATTAAGGTTTTTAGACTTCTATACAGCATAACATCCCACAATGAGTCAAACTTCAGCTAGTCTTACTGCACACCAACATAAAAGAAAAGAATACAGAGATGTTGAAACCATTTCATTTAAAGAACTGGTGTAAATGGCAAAGTTTCAACAACTCCTATTCAAACCAGACATGTCATTAGCATCTAGAAGTTTGAGTCTTTCATCTTTTCTAAAATTCTAGTAGTTAGCCATTAGTCTTGCATTTCACATGCCTTCTGACCTACACATGACCAAAACTGGCCATCCTGAAGTAAGACCCATTTTTGAGTATGTAGTGAGCTAACTGATACATACACTGCTCAGGTTTAAAGCAACAACATTTATGCACTTTTAGTAATGCTTTTGTGCAAGTAAAAGTGCCCTTTCCCCACTGCAGTGGTTTGTAAACTTAGGCTGCAGAATGCTTTCTGTCAGACAGGCTGAGATTAAAAAAACCAAAACCAACAAAACCCTAAACCAAAACAGAATGAATATTGATTTAATGGGATGTTTTCACATAGAGATGTTTGAGCATACCAAATGGCAAGCTTAACATGGAAACATTTATTTAGAAGGGAAAAAGGTAATAAGCAAGAAAAAAGTCTCCTTTTTCTATGAGGTTCATCAAGATACTGAAAGAAACCCAAAGAACCCTGGAAGGGCAAATTTGCATCCTGATAGTGTAAAAGTAAAGAAGGAAAAAAAACACTAAAAGTGTATGAACAAAAAACCCTAGATTTGCAAGCAACAATGTTTGAGGAACTTAAAAAATACTAAGTAAGCATATTTTCTTTTGTTAACTGAATCCTAAAGTAACAGAAAACAGAAATAGGAGAGGACTGAAAACTAGCAATTTCTACAATGTAGTTGCAAACACAGAATCATCAGAGGAGAAAGGAATTGCAACAGTAAGCATGAAGGCATCTTTAGCTGTTGGTCAAGGCAGTAACATGAACCAGCATGCTGAAGGAAGATGACACGACCAATTTCTCAACAAATGCAATGAAGATAAAGGATGCCATCAAGTAGATATATGAAAAACCAGAAAGAGAAAGAAAAAAACTCAGAAAATGTAAGAGCATTTAAGGCTGTCCTGTGACTGAGCTGAACACGCCTGTTCCACACTCTCTTCACCACTGTGAGTACAGTGGGGGGAAAAAGGTGAAAAAGAACAATTGTAAAAGGCTGACTCTCCTACAGCTTTGTGATAGAAAAATTTATGACAAACCAAAGCTGAACACCATGGCATGTCCTGAAAGATACATGTGACACCTCACAGAACTAAACCAAAGAAAAATCACACTTTATTCTCTCCACTCTCATGGCCTGCCTGTGGCAAATCAGGTGGCAAGGGTCAGAGGACCTACAGACCTACAGTACAGTTTCTGCCAGCTTAGTGAATTTAACATGCACACACAGGAGTCCAGTGAGGTCCCAGAGCCACTTATACAGAAGGATGAGCAGCCAGTAGAAAGGGGAAAATTGGGAAGTGAGCATAATCCCATGGTCTACTCCTGGCAATGTGGCCTGGTCTTAACAGCTAGCAGGACAGGAAAGCAATTGTAAATGTCATGTGTGAACAGAATACAAGAAGCAGTCTGAGAGGCTGTTTGCCCTTTCATCCTGAAAAAAAATGTACTAAAGCAGCATGAATGTTTGTAAAAGTGAGGAGAGACCCTGGAGTGCAAATACAAGAATCAGAACTTGGCTTGGCACTGCCAGAAGCCACCCTGTGTTCAAGATGTTCTCTGCCTCGGCCAGGCAGAGCAGTTATCCAGGGGAATGGTGAGTACTCTGCCTTCCAGCCAGGGACTGACTGCAGGATACAGCAAGCAGGGACCCTCACAGCAGTTGTACAGACATCACCTTCCCTGGGATTCCCTCACCAACACATGATGTAGCAGACTACAGAGAACACACAGGTACAAATAAAGCTGAAGGATGCACATCTCCAACAGGAGGGAAACACTAGCAGAGAAACCTGCACTCCTCAAAGATGGTGTGTGGCTGTAACCCACATGTCTGGGGCTGGAGGGTAAATATGGGTGCGTGTGTGCAATTAGAACATTTGGGGATCAGCAACAGAAGACAATTTAGAAACGTGTAGGTTCTTACTAGTATATGGGTTCAAACTGAAGGAGGGGAAGTTTAGGTTAGATACTAGAAAAAGGTTTTTCAATATAAGGGTGATGAGACATTGGAACAGGTTGTTCGGGGAAGTGGTGGCTGCCCCAACACTAGCGGTGTTCAAGACCAGGCTGGATGAGGCCTTGACCAACCTGATCTAGTGAGGAGGTGTCCCTGCCCATGGCAGGGGGGTTGGGACTAGATTATCTGTAAGGTCCACTCCAACCCCTAAATTCTATAATTCTATTTCTTAAGTGTCTCACACTGTGGTTTCTCTGCCATATTACTGATACTGATCCTCAATGTATGGATCACTGATTGGCAGTTAATTGTGTGTTGTTGATCAAACAACAGCTTCGCTTTTGCTCTCATTTAAACTATGTGAAATGAGCAGTTTCTCTCAGCAACAGTGAGTGGGATCTCCTCTTCTGGCAGCACGAGCTGGTAACCCAGTTCATCCTATTTCATGAAACTACAGCATAAATTTGGATTTTTAGAAGTAGCAAAGCAGAACTCCTGCTCTGACCTTCAATGAGGCTGCAGTTAAAGCAGGCTTTGTCACAGCCCCTCATCCCTTCCAACCACCCATAGCTAACACAGAAAATTCAATTCCAAAGCATCCTGAATAGGATTTTTCTGAGGTTTCTCACGCCCATACCACCTCCAGCATTCCTCCGACCCTTCCTAGAAGAGGCACACACTGCCATTCAGTAAACAGTATGTCTCTATACTATAAACATTTTCTCTATTTATTTGACTAACAGATAGAAATTTGGTACTTACGAATATAAAGTCAGTTTATTCAAATCATTGTGCATATTGAAGGCATACACTTCTCCCAAATGAAAAAGCTTTTCCAATGCCTCATAAATAAATATGATGCATATAAGCGCTGCAAAAGCTTCCTCGGTAAATCGAGTGATGTAACACACAAGGCTGCTGGCATCTGTGGCTACAAGTACAATGCATAAAAATGCAGTCCACAGACCTATGCTAGTTCGCAGGGAGAGGTAGGAAAGATCATAATCCCTGTGTGAAGAAAGAAACAAAAAGTATTAACTGAGCCAAAAATCACCTATAAGCTGTTATATTTGAAAACAGATACTGAAGCCAAGCTCTATAGATATTTATCATTTTTCTCATCCTTGATGTTACTTCTAAATGAAGCAGAAACTTTTTTGTCTCATCTTCCTCCAAAGCAAAGCAAAGGTATTTCCAGGATTGACAATGCAACTACCTACCTTGGGAAGCATCATGGGGATGATCTTTTCATAACTACCCAGATGCTTTCCCCTAGAGGGCAGATCAGTCCCTGCTTACCTACCCCTACAAAACCAAAGCCAAGATCTCCACACAGACAGAATATAACTTTTATTTAAGTCCTAGTCACTTCTTACCACTGATTTTCTCATTAAGGTTCACCAGTGCCTCACAGTTTTATCAAACCACATCAATTTCTCAGTCTCTTGCTGCTGCATTTACCTTGATGGACATATACATCTAATGTACATCTGCTATCAATTACAGCTGTTCTAACAAGTGCATCAGACTAATAAACATCACTTACCTGCAAAACTTAAATAATATTTTTTCAAATACTAGAACTGGTCCGGTGCTTCCCAAGATAGTAAGAGGTTGCCCAGCAAAGAGAGAATAGGCAATCCCAGTTAATGAGGCTCCAAAGAGAGACTCTATTGCACTCTGTTTGGGGGAAAAGAAATTGCTATTACTCTGCTGCCTTTCAGGTTAGCATTTAGCATCACATCTGCATAAATACTGCTTTAAGATGCATTAAATTAGAAACAAGACAAGATGTAAAAACATTGCAATTAATACTGATGTTTGAGACAAGAACAACTTAACACAGTTTTGCAGCAACAATACCGTGGACAAGATTTTGAGAACTTAATTCCCGAGAAACATAAAACCATCCAAAACCATGAGAACAAGTTACTAGTCCTGCTAGCTACGGAGGAAAAGCATACCAACAATTACACAAATTTTGAAAATAAGAAAAAAAAAAGAAAAAAATGGTTATTCAACATGTATTTTATGGAAAGAATTATCTGTCTCTGTAAAGAAAATAGATCTATATATATTGCAACATACCTGGACCAAAACATGATACGGTGTGCCGTATCAAACCTGTATCAGCCAATCAAGCATTACAAAAGAAAAAAAACTGACAGGTGGAGGTGCAGGGGAAATTACTGAACAGTATTGGCTTATGTATACATGACACCAAAAATAGATGAGCAGTAAACCAATGTCCCACCTGGTAATGCATTTCTTTTCACTGAATTAAGATATCTACTTCAGTTCCTGAATTTGGCATTTTAGTATAACATTTTCTTCTGAAAACAAACAGTTACAATGCACCTCTACAGGGAGGGGCAGGAATGTTAAATACCAAAATTATATTAAAGTTACTTGAACATGTTAATCTACACCATTTACCTGTATGAGAAGTCATGGATTACAGATTCCTGTAATGGAATTACAGGGTTTCTGATGGATTTCAAGGGTTTCAAGTGTTCGCTATTTTGCAATTATGCAAGCCTAAAAAAATAGTGTTTATGCAAACTTAAGCTCCAATTCAGGAAAGCATCTGAAAATGGTCAAAATGGTTTACTGAACTGGAGCTATTAAAAATGAAAATGAGTCCTTTGTTCATTACATAAGAAAAAAAACATAATCCCAGACTCTTGTTCTATCACCTTTGAATTAGTGCTTTTGGTTAGTGAATGCATTAACCTTGGGGCTCTCAGTCAGGGTGGGAAGGACAGGAGTACTGTGATGACCTCTGAGAATGCGAGGGAAGGTTTCAAAAACAAACTGTGTACCTTACAGTGTCAGCTACTGTGCTTGAACATATGTGTGCAGTAACTAAATGTTTTATTCAATGATGCACACCAAGTATCTGAAGGCAGGGAGAAACCCGCAAACAATTCCAGATAGCTAAAAGAAAGAAGGTGTTTAAGAATCAAGCTTTAAAAGGAGTGTATTTTCATAATTATACATGCTGCATATTCAAAATTTACGCTGACATTTTGATAACCATTTACAGTGGCAAAACCAGCACACAGAAAAGACATAATTTATGTATTTTCTATCAGCTTGAAGTGCTACATCAATAAACAAAAATCTGAGTCAACAGCAATACTTGAAAGAGACAAAATAGTTAACTAAATTTTAATATAGTACAAGCTTAAAAACTTCATCTAAGTATCAAGAAGAATTTTATAACATTTTAAACTTTACCAGAATCTTAAAATTTGTAAAGGACACATCTGAATACATCCTTCCCTCCCCCAAAAGGACAGAGCCTTGTTTCTTTGTGGTAGATTTAGAAACAGAAAATACACTTCCAATCAGTTTACTCATAAGCCAATTGACACAAACATTAAGTTATTAACATTGTTGATATTAAGCATTTTTCCCCTCCTCCAAAAACTAAAGTGCAACGATATTTTGGTGAAAAAGGTGCTGCTATTATCTACTGCTCAACATAATACTTTATATTCCAGCCATTTACAATGAAGAGTATTTTCTGCTCATAAACCTTAGGCACTTTATTTTACTGTGAACCATTAGTGCAAGCATACGTGTATCCTGTCCGTTACAAAAGCAATAGACTGCTAGCCATACACTGCAGGCATTATCATCCTTGTAGGCCTACTACTCAAGGCCAGTACATGTTCTTGGCTATCCACCTTGAGCCTCTGACTTTGCCTAAAGTAGGCCTAGTGGGATGGTGCACCTTTACTACTATTCATTATTCTTAAGTAGCCAAAAAGAAGGCAATGCAAGCCTTTTCTCAATTCATGAAGCCATTCATCCAACAAGGCAGGATAAACATTTTTTTACCTCCACTGTGCATCTTCTCCTGTTCACATGGGTTCCCCACATTTTCCACAGCAATTACCTTTTGGGGAAGATCTGCTTTGGGGCAGGCTAATCAAGTGCTGTGGGTAAATTCTTCAAATACAAGTATAAATAAATGAGACAAATGCACACAGTGACTTGCCTCTGAAGATCTAAAAAGCCTGGCCACTACCATTCTTTGTACTCACTATTCTGCCTTGTGTAGCTTCTCCCAGGAGCCCTCCAAAAGTGATTACAGGAGACATACAGGCACAGTATAGGAAAAGAATCGAGGCCAGGCACTGCAGGCTTAATGCATCCTTGAAGTCACTCAAGAAAAAAGGTGCTTTCCTTTGGATGTCAAGTATCAAACCACCAAAAAGCCTAAATAGGTGAGATGAAACTCGTCAAACTGTACACTAAAGGATTCTAGCTAGTTCAAAACTATGGGCTACACATGACTGCCAGTGCCTATTGCCGGCACAAATTAGCTATTTCATAATCCAGATTAAAGCATAACAGTTAACAATGTAAACGAGAATCATATCTATTCCATTCCAGCAGTATTCCAAATATAATCAAGCAGGTTACCCACATTTTTACAAGCTTGCTAGGTATTTTTGTATATGGGCTAGATACTGAAAAAATAACTTTGCAAACGATTTTACCTAAATGATGCTTTAAGTCAAATCTGTCTTATGATATTGAAAACAAGGAACAGAAGAAATATGCTAAACCTCAATCAAGACCACTGCACTGACACATTTCAATACTACTACTCCAGTAAGTAGTCAGAGCTTTTTGATTCAAATTCTCTATATACACATGATTAGGTGCATAAATAAATTTATGTCTATCATTTTTAACAGTTTTCTCATCTGGAGTACAGAGATATTCTACAAATGTAAATACAAAACCAAACACATAAGGCAGTTGAACTGGGTAAGTTATTTGCAACGAATTAAAAAGCTTTTGGCAATTCAAAAAAAAAACCACTTTAGGATTCCAAAATACTAAGTATTAATTTGCACTTACAAAAAATTTATTATATTTTTAATTATTAAAAAAACCCCAAACCATTCCTAAGAATAGCCTCAGCCAGAGATAATTCCGTGGGCAGAAATTAAATTCTCAGCTCCACATACTGTCTACAAAAAAGAAAAGATTAAGTATAACAAAGACACAATGGTAAAAATCAACACGAATTTTGTAAAGTCTTTCTTGCAAATGTATGAGAAGTTTATTATCCTGGAGATAACAACGCTCTACACATATTGCAGAATTTCTCAATTGATTTAATCTCTACTCTCATTTGAGATATTCAAGTTTAATCTTAATCAGGCATTTCCAACGCTGGGGGCTTCTTTGGCAAGTATTTCAGAATTACTAGAGAACAACATCTAGAAGAAATTCCTTAAATTCTATTTTACAAGACAACTGACCAAGACCCAAAGCTAACCAATACCAAAGTATTTTTTCACCACCTTATATTTCTTGTTGTTCCATTTCACACGTTTAATAAAACAGATTTGCATTAATGGAGATTTTTAGTACCTAGCCCAATACTCAAAATTGCATATTTCTGCTGTAGTTATGGTAATTGCATGCTCTTGACAATTAAAATTTAAAACACAACTCTTAAAAAGTCAGTTAGTTAAATTAGGCAGCATCTTATGTGAAATCCTTCACAAATGTGTTGAGAAACATTGCCACAGATTGGCATTTAATGGCAAGAATCCAACACTTGAAAAGGACAAAGGATGCGCTCTAAGACTTGTACCATGATTTATTATTTTTTTTTTACATTCGAGCGTCAATCATTAAGATGAAGATTTATCATTTTTGTTTCTTTATGGTGACTAGCATTTAGGGAAGTGAACACACCTTCCAGTTCTCTGAAGTTCAGGTCCAGCATGATGGGCTTCTTCTTTGAGACTCTCTCCTGTAGGAGTAGTTCCATTTGGAAATTTAGGTACCTTCCTTTTCTCCTACAGAAAAAGACGCCAAAAAAAGACGCACTTGGAGACAATTATATTTTTCAGTGTATGCAGAGACTCTATGCCTTCCAAACCTTGCTTATCAGCAATCCTCTGTTTGCCAAATTTGTCTTCAGCTGAGTACAGACGTCTAGAACTCTATACCACTCCCCAAAAAGACCTTACTAGTATTATTACCTTGCACAACACTATTAATCTTCCCTCTTTCTACAAGAAATAGGTTCCCGAAACATGATGAAACGAAGCCTAGCTTTGCAAGACACAGCAAAGGCTCAACCACGATGACCAGAAATCTTTAGATGCTTTTTCTCAACCATTTCCAGAGCAGGAACATCTAAC
This sequence comes from Acanthisitta chloris, assembly GCF_000695815.1. Taxonomy (NCBI): domain Eukaryota; kingdom Metazoa; phylum Chordata; class Aves; order Passeriformes; family Acanthisittidae; genus Acanthisitta; species Acanthisitta chloris. Next base: position 25,826 of record NW_008661223.1, read on the forward strand.
AGAACTGACCTCACTTTATGACACACATACTATTTAACTAAAGTATAATTGAGAAGTCATACCACTGCTGAGCAAGCTGCTGACCACCTCCTCATAAATGTCTCAGCTGAGCCTGCCTTCCAAAAACCCCCAAGCACTGCTTATTTTGGAAAAAAGTTATGCAGTACCCTCAGGCTATTCATGAATAAACTGCACTGCTGTCACCCCCCTCTATTGCACCACTCCACCAAACATTCACTGGACTTAACACCAAAGTCAACCTTCTGAACCAACAGCACTGGTCTCTCCCTGGCCTTTGATCCTGGTGGCCCAAATTCCCTTAAGTTGTAAAGAGGGAGGAAGGAAAGAACGAGTCTCTGTAAGGACCGACTTTTCCTGGCTCCCATTCTAAGCCTATATCACCACAACTGAGTGATATGATCGCTGAATAAATAGATTGCAAGAGCGATAGATTTTTATCTATTTCATAAACATTCTGTGAACACTAGTGACAAAATAAATTGGAGCATTTCAATTAATGCCGCATGCAAACAGAAGATTTTACAAGAATTATAATATTCTTGCTGATCACTGCTAGACCAATAGTAAAAATCAGAATATGAACTTAGGTACAATTTCTGAACAATTCTCCTAGATCTCATACGCACTGATCCCAGTATTTCAAAAGGAAATTTAGTAAATAAAATTCATTTAAAAGCACAGCAGAAAACTGATTAACACCTTTTTCCCTCTCCTTTTTTGGCCCCTTATTTTGTTATTATTATTTATTTTTTCTTAAGCAGACAATCCACTTTTTCTTATGAAGTGGATGTGGGGAGTTTCCTGATGTATAGGAGCTGGATCAGAGCCAACAGTGTGCCCAGGTGGCCAAGAAGGCCAACAACATCTTGGCCTATATCAAGAACAGTGTGGCCAGTAGGACTAGAGCAGTCATTGTCCCTTTGTAATAGACTCAAATCCTGTGTTCAGTTTTGGCCCTCCTACTAACAAGACAGACTGGGCTTCTTTTTTTTGCTTTCTTTTACCTGGGAAGGAACACTTTTTGGTGGCTCGATTCGTATAGATGGATCCCACTCTCCTGGAGGCAGGACTGTCACTTGGTCTAAAAATTCATCAATTCCTGACAACAAATCATTTCGGTCTTTTGCTTTATAGGCAACATCATGGAAAACCTGAAAGAAAGTGCTCAACATTCATATTCATTTTAATTTTTCTGAAAGAGTAACTGAGTATCACTATATAATGATTACACTTCATTATTTTTAAAAAGGCATGGAAAATATTTTATAGGTCCTCAAAAGTTAGGCTTTTACTTTATTTGCATACTTTTGCATTAAGAACTACCTGCATGCATACTCCTGTGGACCATAAAACAAGGAAGTTTTATGTTCAAATTCAAAAGGAATACTGAGTTCATTTCTAAAATTAAATAAAAAACTAATCTACAATATTCAGTACGTCAAATTTATGCACTATTGCATAATGAACTGCTTGTCTCCAAAGACCTGACCATTAAATCTAATTATAAATTAGATCTTTTAAGACTATTTAGCCCTTTTTAGGCCAGAGAATAATTTGTATTTTTCTATTTCAATGATGTACAGTATTTCTAAAAGTCAAATCAGCCTATGTAAAATGAATCATAAGCTGCAACTAAAGCTTTTAATATTCAGTTCTTGCACAGAACAAAAACTTCATTTACAGAATAGTTACCCAGTTGCAAAACGACAAATTTCTGGTTTACACTTACAAACTTCAAACTGCTCTAGAGCAAGAAGTACTTGAATTTCTGCTAGATGATCCTAAAAAATATAGCAATTCAGTAGGTGGCGCTCGATGTGAAGTCAAAATTAAAACATTCTAATTTTGCTCAGTGAGATGGCAACAGTCTTAAAAAGTCCCAATTCCCCTGTGGTCTTTAAAACCAATAGGGCTCTAAGCAGATGACTTGAACTGGTTAGAAAAATCCTAACGCTCATTATCTGACCTTGCTTAGATTAAAAAAATATATCTGTGATGACTCAATCGCACGCATTCTTAAAGCTTCCTGTCCTGAAGACTTACGCAGTTTGCTGTGTCCTTTTTGACACTCAGTGACTCATATCAAATGCAGTTCTATTTAATAGTTCTGTTAACCAATTTAACACAAAAAAGAAATCTATACACCAAAGGCAAAATAATTTTTTCAGAAATACATTTACGGTTTCTTCAAGATAGACTACAGGCAAAGTTAATTTACCATTATGTAATCCACTAACAAAAAATAATTAAGTTTACAGGTCTTCATTTAACGAGTTCATAGGGGTTTTTTTAACCTGTCACTCCAGAATCATTGAAATCAGTTGGTAAATACATTAATCTTGACTTTAACTACAAGCATTTAAAATACATCACTCACATCATCTGTCATAAGTGTTGCTATTGATCTTCCGATTTCATGATACTGTGGAGCTTTTCCTGCTGGTCCCAGCAACAAGAACAAAAACCTGTGGAGAAAGCACTCGAGATAAATACAGTTGACTCATTTGCATGTACTCAGGGAGGTCTTTCAAACTAATGTTTAAAGAAAATTTAGTGGCAAAATAAAAATATCATTTCCAGCATTTCAGATCTTAATGACTGCTACAACACTGTGAAAAGACTCATTGCAAAGTCATTACTGGACAGAACTCAAATCCTGAACCAAAATTACTCCAGAATCTTCTTAATTTAAGACTAATTTTTCAACTTCTTATAATGCCTTAATGTAGCAAGAATCCACAGGCTAGAGCTCACTGAGTATTTCCTCTGCATGCTAAGCCTTTCTGACATTCCCAATAGCAAAGACTCTTTAAGTGACATCCTGTTCTAGACCCTGTGATGATCACCTTTTCACAGGAGTTATATCCCCCTCACTTACTGTGACTGGGTATTACACACAGAGGATGCACATATATAATTTATGTAACACACTGGTCATACTCATATAGCCATATCCTGGTCCTGTGTCAGTGGAAAGGAAGGGAACCTGCATTTCTGAACACCTAAAAATGTAAGAGTGACATTTTGGAAAGGGAATCCAATCTGGGGGTGAAGTCACAGCGTATGTTAACAGACAGTTTCACTTTCCAACCACAGTAAGGTATGACAATTTTGGGGTTTTTCTAATTAAAAAAACAAACCAAAAACCCCCACCAAAACCTTGAACAGGATGAGCATCTTACAAATTCAAAAAGGATACAAACCAAGGAGTGAACCTCCATAACTCATATCATCACCTTCTTCCTATCCTCCATGAAAAGTTCCCAAGCATAACACGTGAAAAAAGTAGTGCCTTTGTTCATCTCACACTACAGAAAAATCTCAAGTTTGTGTCTTTTGCAAGTTTATTACTTTGACTGAAACTGAGAGTACATCTTCAGAATCCAAGTATGCTATTGCAAATTTGCAAGTCTACACCATTCCAGAAAAACTTAGGACAGAATAATTTTACCTACATGAACACAATCATCTGTATGTGGAATTTCCCAAAGGGCATTATGAGCACTAATGTCAACTACCCTCTGAAAATTCTCACATATATTTATTTTTGCCTTTCAAAATAGCATGTAAGCTGAAAATTACAAAGGCAAGCAAACACTTTGATAATTTTTAAACATTAAAAAAACAAAAAAAAAAAAAGTACAAATTTATGCCAAACACCACAGAATAGCCCAATACATCAATGTGCACAGAAAATGAAGCGTCCTCTAATGACGACTGATGAAATGAACTGCTATCTTCATCATGGAACCTGCAGTTTGACATTTTGATCATCTCTGCTAAATATACCCACAGTATACTGGTGAGCCCCACGATTCTGGGTGCATCAGACTGGATGGCATATTACAGACTGAAAACTACTTCAGTGTATTAGCTGCAGATTAGTTATTCCACTGTCAATCATGTAGATTTGGGCATTATAAATAAAAGGTTTTCCACCACCTAGGTTATTCATATACAGAGATTTGGATAGAAAGATCAGAGCTTGCGATCAGACAGACTTTCAGACAGTGGGCTCTTTCCCACTAACAAGCTGTGTCACACTGAAGGAAACTGCAACAATCTTCATGCCCATCTTTAAAATGGCAACCCAAGCTTGGAAGACTCATCGCTTTTACTTCAAGTCGGCCATCAGTTCCAACTTCTGCACTTCCTTAAGACAGCATCATTACATACAGATATGTAAAAGTTTATGGCAGACCTCACTCCTTCAAATTTTGCAGCAAATGACTGACAATGTTAAAACCACCTCTACATTTCTTAAGCATAATAGAGCATATACAAAAATATACAACTATTTGAGATCTTAAATATTATTATCTTACTGCATAAGTAAAGCCAGACTTTCCAGGCATTTATTTACCGTGTAGGAACTGGAACCTCTGTGAGACCTGAGAGAAGCACAGCAGGGGAGAGCCTCACAAAAGCAATAATAGGTCTTTCTAAAAAATCTACTTCTCCCACTAACACATTTGATGCTTCTGCTCCTGAAGGAATTTTCCTCATGAAGTTCATATCAACCTATTCATACAAAGATGAAACAAATGTTTATTCCTTTACATTATTTAGCAGAAATTGTATAACATAATTATGTTTATCAGTATTTACTAGACATTTATGCTACAAATAAAAATTAAAAAGCAAATTAAATATCCCACAGTACAGAAAAGACAAACACATTTAGAAAATGCCAGCCAGCCAAATAATAATAACTATTTTCTATAAGTTAGAATTACTACCACCTAGTATATTCTAGAAAACTGCAAACTGCATAATCACCCTTCTAATATTATCATGACAAACATTCTGTGATAGGACATAAATTAACAAAATCAATGCACAATTAACTAAGGAGAGTTCATGTAATTACACATGGTTTCTAGAATGTAATGAGTTATTTCACATCTGTGGATTTCAAATACGTCATGATTTTGAAAAATAATTTGTACGTTTGTTTTTATTCATAAAGAATATGACAGCTGAAAATCTTAACATCCATTTCTGTAGATAATTACAGAAGTGCATTAGAAAAATGGTACAGCACATGAACTCTGTGTTCACATATACACACACACACAAGCACCAGTTACATTACTAGCTAGAGAACTTACAGATGGCCTCTTGAGTCCCACACCAAGTGTGCCACAACTACAGTGCCAGGAGGCTGACTCCTGCCCAACAGGAGACAAGGCAGGTGTACAGAAGGACAGGCCAAGCAAAAATATACAAACTGTGACAGAGGAGCAGGAATATAGGGCACCTGCCATGATTAGATCAGAACTACAGTATAAGTTAGCTTCCCTTAAACATGATTACTTAACTTGGCAAACCAATTTTCTTAGTGTTTCACAGTACAGATGACACTACAGACTGAGTTTTATAGTAAAAGCCACAATGGAACTTAAAATTTGCCCAGCAAATTTAAACTATGAAAGAAATACAAGAGAGTTACAGCAGATTTTTTACAAATTTCCTTCAGTAAGTGATATTATATGTTCCTAATGATTATGATGTACAATAACTTTTGTACAGGGAACTCAAAACGCATATAAAGCAAATTCTCTTTAAAACCTCTCTTTATCAAAAAAAGCCCAACAAAACCAACCAACAGAAAGTCAGTCATAGAAAAAAAAAAATGTTACAACACAGTCTACAAAACTGTTTTCATAAGAGCCTTAATAGCAGATCTGAAAATATCTCCATCTGCACGAGAAAGTACAGTGACTGCACTCTTATGTTACCAAAATACAGAGAAGATGATCAAACACTAAGTTCCACCACACTGGAAAAAATTTCAAAACATGTGACACATTTAGCCTAGACCAGTTTCTGACACTCATATGCAAAAGTTATCTCTTAGTACCTATGTCTTTTGTACACTCATACAAGTCTTAGTTGCAACTCAGGGGGAAATTACAACTATTATATTTTTTGCTACATAGTTCTTTTGTGCTAAACATTAAGGTATTTAATGTTACTTACCTTACTAAAATCAACTGTGCTGTTTTCTCTGCTTCCTCCTGTTCCAGAACCTTTAGCATCTCCACTTTTCCCATTGTCTAAATTTCCAGGTGCTGACTGTGGAGATGCTAATAGCCCTAAATAAAAAAAAAGGAGGAAATAAGTTCAAAATGGTGTATGAAGTAATGTGAGTGTGCAACACTACCAAAAATCAATGTGGCAGCTTGTTTAAAGCAGATGTGCAAGTTATTCAGTAAAAGTGCCCTACATTAGTATCATAAATGCAACATTAACAAGTCATGGTGTTGTCAAAACAATGACATAATGAAAACAATTAAGTATTGCCCAAATGATGGCCATTTGCAGAACAGTCACCAGAAAATATGAGCTACTTTAATTGCAAAAAAAATAACTGCTGACATTTTAATCATAGTCGAGTTAGTAGTTAGTATACAGCATCTTCACCATACTAAGAAGTCCTTGGACACCAAAAGCAAACACCTCTGCTAGCTGGTCTGTTATTGCAATTACAAAACGCATCAGCAAGCCTCAGGCTACAACTACAAGGAATGACACCCCAATAGTTAACTAAGCTACACAAGTAAATAGTACACTGTATGAAGGGTAGACAGCTTGCAAACCATGGTTTCAATGAACAAATCAAAGCTCAGACTACTCATCTGACCAGATGTTACGATATCGAATACACACTTTAGCTGAGGAGGCATGTACAATAACATTATTCAAGTTCAACACACAGCTTCCCTCTAACACCTGCACCAAATCAAAACGGTGTTAAGTAGTTTGCTATACTGCCAGCAGCACTAAATTGCAGGCTCAGTAAAGGGTGCAAAAGGCAAGAACCTAAGCATTCACACACACTGAATTCCATGTTGCATCATGGCTATCCCTACCCAATTAACATTGAAAAGCTGGTCTAGGCATGCATAACCAAGCCCAAAGCCCATCTTTCAGATTACAGTGCTTTTACTTGTTCAGTTTAACATGCACTAGAAGTGAATTTAGCCTTGCTTCTCTAAGCTAGACCATTTAGCTGTGGTGACAGAACATGCTTTAACATGCTTTCAAAACCACATCTAGGCAAAGACCGAAGTCTAAACATTGTATTACGAGCAGAAAGTTTGCATTTAGGTCAAGCATCTCTAGTCAGGGTAAAAATAAAATCCTCACTGGCTACCTTTGGGCTATTGCTCTATCACAACTACTGCGTAACTACTTTCATACTTCCATATTTATAATTCAGCAATTGTCACATTTTTAGCATTTCAAATGACAACTGAATCCACTTTATTTCATTCCCAAATTTGTTTCCAAAAAACTCTTTCAAAGAGTCACCATTTCAATGGAAAACATGCAGATCCAAGCCTTTACCATTAATTTTCATTCTTACGGTTCATAGGGATATAAGTTGTGTGGGTAGTTTTTCCTGAAGCAAAAATCAAATGAAGTTAATAGGCTATAATTTCCTTTGTGAATCCTAACATGCACAACTAATGAGCTAACACTTTAAATACTATGTTCAGTTAACTAGACAACAAAAAAAACCCCAACAAAATAACACATTCTAACCTTCTGCTCAGAGATGTCTGCGTTATTCACAAGAATAACAGCAACTACCACCTGTGAAATCAGCTGATTAAACTGTTTAGGAGTTGATGTTAAGATATGTCTGCAGGACTAGAAACAAATATTAAACAGCTGTTGCAGAAGAGCAGCACAATATAAACATTTATATAAACTTTTTCACTTCCCCCTCTCTGCAGTAACACACATAATACAAGATGTGTGTGACTGATGAAAGATGAGCAATAGTGCATTGTTTTGCACTTTTCAGGAATGCACTGTGAGCAAGAGCAAGCAGAGATTACAACCAAAAGTGGAGAAGTTCAAGGAGAAGGACAAAGAACAAGGATTCCACATATTAGCATAAACATTATTTCAGTACTAAAGTGATATTGATTCTTCTAAAATCTCTGCCTTCAAAATCTCTCCAACCAGTCACAGTTAATGCTCACAAGTTTTGACACTCATACAGGAGTATTTGTCTGACCCTAAACCACATGTAAAGGTTTCCTTTCTGCTGGTCTTGCAGTTGGACAGACTGATGCTCTCACAAGGTTTTCAGACCTGAGCAAGCATTTCCACATGATACTGCACTTCATTATGCATATCTATCATCTGATATTTGCAGGGAAACTCTGAATAAAACAAAAAAAAATTATCTTCTCTAATAGTGAAATACTTTTAGTCAAATGTCACACTAATAAAAGAACCTATTTCTTTCTCTTCTCCAGTTCAGGAGATGCAAAGTCAGAGGCTACTGCCAAAAGGACAACTACCTAGTAGTATTTTTCAGACTGTTAGAGAGACAAATTCATCTAGTGCTACCAGCTACTGAGGGGATCATTAAAAACACACTGTACTCTCGTTTATGTTGGTAGTCAGCCAAATATATCACCTGTCTTCTATGAAAGACAACAGTGGATTGAGTCTTGAGCAATTTGGATTAAAACCTCATAAAACCACTCAAGTTAAAGTACTTATTACTACACTTTCACTTGAGAGTGCATTTTCTAGCCAAGTACACTTAATATTGTGATTTGTGAATACAAAAATCTAATCAACATTATCTACTGAAAAAAAAAAGCAAGAAGACATTTGTCTCACATCTCTGCTTCATATAAAAAGATGATCAGGATACAAGTTCAACACCTAAGCATGACTATTCCTATACAATTATGTTTATATAGGCAAAAATTAAGCAATACAAAACTTATAAATAATGAAGTCACACCTTATTTGAATTTTGAGGAAAAAACCCCCAATTTTTAAAACTAAACTCCAATGTAGCTTTAATGTGAAAAAATATTCAAAGCACTCATAGAAAGCAAATATGCAAACATTTCTTAATTACAATTTTCAGTAATTAATTATTACGAGACCAAAGCTGTTCTAAATGTTGTTTTGCTCAGTTTGAAAGTACATTTCTCAGCAAGCCAAAAGACCTCACAGAACAGGCTGCTTTGCTGTTCACAGACATTAAGAAAGCTCAATGATGCTGTTGAATTAACAGTGTTCATTTTCAGCTGTGACAGCTCTCTTCATAGCTTTACCTATGGAATTGATTATTCAATAGTCCAAAGACAGGAAAATAAAAGCCATTCTTCAACTGACATTAAAAACACTGGTAAGAGAACCCTTTGCCTGTTGACTTACTGTGAACTGATGACTGGCTGATGAAAAGTAAGTGGTAGACCAAAGGCGTGTCCCTCTTCCCTCCTTTTACAGTAATTCACATTAAGTTCAGTAACCTTCCAGCTATTTATAAAGACTACAAAGTAAAGTCTGAGTAACACAAGGCCAAGGACAGATGAATGCTAAACAGAAGAAAGCCACCTATTATAAAATTAATGCAGTTTCTACTGTTTACTCAATCATACAGATGTGGAAAATGTAGTCAGAGTGCAATATTCTGAATTACCAAAGAGGTAATACAGTCCATAATCTCAGTGGACTGGACAGGGAAGATATTTTTCTTAATTAATACAAGGAAGATGACTTTCTCATCAGGGTTTCCTTCTGACTGTCTCCCAAGACAGAGATTAGTCCAGTTGCAGCCCTGAAGTCATAGTCTGAGAATGTCTTCAAAGGCATCTCTAAAGAAAATGTGTCTTTTTGTGGTCAGATGATTTCTTGAATTAAAAAAGGGGGGCAAACCCCAGAAAACAAAAATGTCTTCCATCATTGTTGGTCTTTATCATTCTCTAGAAAAACTTTTATTTATGGATTAACTGGGAAATCATCCTTTTCAGAATTTTTCCTTTATAAGAAACATTCCCTTGAGGAACAAGAGTAATTTGAACATGACTTGGAGATTCTGGTGGAAAGCTTTATTAGTGATAATAATAATAGCATCAAGTACTTGATGTGCATTTGCTTGCCTTCTCTTGTGTTCTAAAGACCTTGGGTCTGGCATGTTGTCATTCCTGTCAGATAAGTAGAAAAATGAGAACTGGAAAACCAATTACAGCTGTTATTTTACTTCTGGAGGATGACCCATGTGAGACTGATCTTCATGTGAATTCTCTTAATTTCCCATAAGGAAGTCAGAGAAAGAGGTTTTTGTTTGCTTTTCTGAATTTAAGCAATGATGAGGCCTCTGTAGTTCAACTGAAGATAACAGCCTACGACACTTGGCTGCCAGACGTAAAAAGACAGATAATCACAGCCTTTTCTGTGTCATAGTATTTTTACTGCTATATGTAACAGTGTGCTTTTGTTTATTAAACAAGTGAGGAAGAAACCAAGAAAAGCCTCAGTGATGGAAGAACTGAAATCAGCCCTCCAATACACACAAGTCTAATGCAGACAAACCAAACATACAAGCTAGATTTTGGCAAGACAAATTTCTCGAATGGTGTGATTGGGCAGGAAGCAAAGGCAGGAGGAACCTGAAGGTTAAAATGAAAGACAACCCCCCCTTAAAAGCACAATCAGTCTAGAAGAATCCTGAAGTCCCTAAATAGGTGATAATTTTGAAAAAAAAGCAAGTATAATGGTATATCTGCAGAATGCACAAGTTATGAAACTTTTACTAAAAATAATTCAAGAAAGGATGGAAAAAGTTCTTCCAGTTTCTTTCAACTTATCTATGTACTTTTTACATATAAAGAACAATAGCTTTGCAAGTCAATAAAATGATAAATTGCTGAGCTCTGACCTACAATTAAAGCCGTTAACTACCTTCTCCTATTTTGCATATTGAACACACCAAAACACTAATTGAGTGTCTGATGCTGAAGCACTAATGGAGGGGTATCTGGAAACTATTGTAGGTGAACCGAGCTTGATAATTTCATGATGAACTACTACTGGTTTTACTGGCTATAGTTTATAAAAGAACAAAAGCCGAAATAAAACTGTTTGAAGACCTCATGATACAACTGAACTATGAACACCACTGATAACTGCATCGTTGCTAACTCTTTTCATATTCATCTCTAATACTTTACTATGTCTTCAGCTGTACCCATCTCAGGATATCAAACACTGTTTTAAAATATTAACTCAATCACTGACAAAACCAAAGCAAAACCTGATATGGACTGTAGGTGAGTGAAACGAAAAGGCCACCATTTTTGACATTTTGCTTATATATTAGATTTTTAAACCATATTCCTTTTTAATTACACAAATGAAGGTTAATTAAAGAATTTCTTTTGTTTGCTTTAGTTAAAAGCTAAAAAGTTAAAAATGCCAAACACGAAAACAGTCACAACTGAGAAGAAATAAACATGCAGGCAGAGGTAATAGTTATCATATTCCTTTGTGCCCGAATTATGTGCCAAGAACATTGCAATGCAAGTGATCCAGATGCAGAGAGCATCACACATGGACAGCTTAAATTTCAATAGTTGCCTGGTGTTTTGCCAGTATTTTCCTCTGTCTTCTTTTCCTGGCTTTCCTGTACTTCTAAGTCCTCCTCAGGTGGGTGGATTACTACTGAAGGAATATCATCACTGGCAGGTGACACCAGCAATTCCTTGCCCTGAAGTGGACTTGGCTGGGCACTTGTGGCTGGCGGGAGACTGCAGGTAGGACTGGAGGGTGGTGTGTTTTGAGGGGTAGTTATGGGGGTTGTACACCTTGAAGCTGCCGGGGTTCCAGCTCTTGAAGAAGGAAGAAGGTAATTGAGAAGAACTGACAAACGGTTTTCTCCTCTCAGGGAAATATTTGAGGCAGAGAGACCTGTTCGCAAAGAGTGGCGGGAGGCTGAAAGGCCTTCCCCTGAGATAAAACAAACGAAACACCATGAGGCTTACAACAGGGATATGTTAAAACAACAACACCAAAAAAAAAAACCAAACCAACAAAACCCAACAAACCCACACAGATACAAATACGCATTAACAATTTACATAGTAAATTGCAAGCTTTAAGGGCCAAAAGTGTCATACTCATGCAAGACGAGGTAAGAGCAAACCTGATTTCAGCCATTAGAAAAGTCAGAAATTACTGATGAGTAATACTTAGAATGCCAAAGATCTGTGGGAGAAGATATTATCTTAAGTCAAGAGTAAGACTGGTTAACCAAAAAAAAAAAAAAAAAAAAAATCTCTTGGACTTGACTCATTTTTCTAGTGGAATTTCTTATTCAAAATAGCACAGCAGCTACCATTAATGCCATCCAAAAAATACACCAAAAAATTATTAGCAACCAAAACATTACAAGACTTCAGTTAACTCTATACATTATATACAAAGAATTGTTAATTTTTTTAAAGTTAACATCAAACACATCTAATTGTGTTAAATGCAACTGTCTTCCAATCAAAGTCTTATTATTACTAAGAATTTTCCTAGGCAGCTGTAGCTTCAATATATATTTTTGAAGAGGGCACAAAAATTAGTCCCTTCATTTCCTCTTGCTATAACTTACTAGTAGCTTCATAAGCCTAAAACCAAACACATTTCTCAAAAATCCATTGTTATACTTTTTCCCTATCTAGTTTCAATGTCTCAATAATTGAAGAGAATGTAGTCTTGTCATGGCTGCCTCAAGTTGGTAATGGATTTCAGTTCTTCCTTAAGCAGGAAGAGAGACTGTTTATCCTCATATTAGTACTTCCATTAGAAGGTTTAGCCATACAATTTCTCCTGTTTACCAGAAACACTTTTCCTGGGATGGCAGCCTCCTTGAAAAGATTACTGATTACTTCTCCTACAATCCCTGAAATCCAAAACATGCTGGGTTTATGTACCATGCCATCAAGCAAGGAAACAGCAAACTAGACACATTTAAACTCACATTTATACTAGGCAGTACAGAGACCAGTACATTGAACAACTCTACAATAATTTACAAGGATGTGGTGCAGAAAATGGTAAAGGTCACATACATTCCCCTCCTGCACAAACAACGAAAGAGTGGATCCTACAGATACAAACCTGATTTAAATCAAGAATGAAAGCCTCAAAAATCAACTATTAAAATGACAAAACTGCAGTGCAGTCAGAAAAAAAAAAAAAAAGACCAATAGAGTAAACTGGTTGGTTTTGCATATATTAATCACTACAGTAATAACCAGGTTTCTATCAGTACACCTGTGATAAATCATGAACATGAGATGCCTTAACACACATGCATCCCTACGGAGCCTAAGTAGTATTATGCACATATGAATGTTTAGTTTTCTGGTTTATCAGAGGGTTACCATAGGATTATGAAGAAAACGTAAATCATATATGCTGACAAAGAATTTATCATATTATACTGGTTGCTTATTTCAGCATATATCCCATATTCTGTTGTAGAAATAGTATTAAGAATAAAGTGCACTGAAAAGTGGAGGTGATACATGAAAGGTAATTGACAAGCAAAAGACCTTGAATACAAAGTTCTCAGAATTACAGCTGGGGATACAGGTGTTCAAGAAAGGATAAAACCAAGAAGTTTTCATGTTTGCTGAATAAAACAGGAAAGTCAGAAGTTACAGAAGAAATTATGGTCTTATATAAATTAGTTGCATTTTCACTCTTGCAAAATATAGTTCCAAAACTAATCAGAGAAATATTTAAGCATACATCATACATTCACTGGCTAACAAAAAGTATCAACCTGGCACAGGTTGCCCAGGGAGGTAGTGAATGCCCCAACCCTGGCACTGTTCAAAGTCAGGTCTGGTGGGGAGGTGTCCCTGCCCATGGCAGGGGATTGGGACTAGATGATATGTAAGGTCCATTCCAACTCCTAAAATTCTATGATTCTATGATCAGCAAGCATGGGCATTCACTGAAGAATACTCCAACGTATGTACCAAGCTGAGAGCGCCTAACAAGCATTTAACTGAGTGAAACATATTCAGAGCAACGAGGCATCTTTCACGACAGGAAAGGGAATTCACTTCAAAGAGTGATTCATGAAATCAGTAGTAAGTTTTCACTAGACTAAAAAATTGCAGTTGAAATTCTATGTGTCTTAGTTAACGCTAAGCAAAACAAAGAACTGAGATAGAAATAGAAGCCCTAAGAAATCCAAGTATGCTGCTCTGCAGTGCATCTTGCTATTTGGACTTTTGAACTGGATGTCTATATTAAGTGTATTGTCAAGAATTGGTTAAAAAAAAGATGTGATACAGCTTCTAAAATCATGGACAATAGCTTTCTTGGGTTTTTTCCCCATTAGATCCTTCTCTACAAAACAAGGTAAAATAAACAGTCTCCTAGCTAAAAGTAATATCTTAACCATTGGCATTGTGAACTTTTTCCAGTCATATTACCACAACAACACTGGATTAAAACACAGTAATTCAGCATCACTGAACTCTTAACAGGACCACTAAGTAAATCTCTTGTACAAAGACTGTATAAGCAAGCAGGATCCATCTGACAGACATATAAAGTTATGCCACAATGCTGAAATGCCACAATGCTGAAATTCCGCAAACATGACACATTTTATTCAAGCATATTAAAAACCAGTAGGACCAACCTAGGTCTATTTCTATACGTTGAAATAATAATGCATGCTATGTATACAGGCAGGAGTAGAATGTTTGAGTAAATTAAAAAATATCCAGAAACATCACCCGCAGCTACACACACTCTTATCATTAGTTCTTTGCTTATCAAGAAGGAAACACTTATCTGCTATTATGAGCTGAGCTTTCCTTCATCTCCCAGTAAGACCGTTATTTAACAGGTTAGAACAAACTGGATGCTACAACTTATCTCACCATTTCGTTCAAGCAAGTGAGGGTCAGAATGTTTCTTGCCTATATCTGCAAAAGACCGAACAAGGGGAATCCGATTGCTGAATTTTTTCTCATTCTGATGATGGTGCCTTTTTAGAAGAGCCTCTCTCACATTCTCTCTTATGGATTCATCCAGCTGGCCAGAGGCAATCATGTTGTCCAAAACCATGTCTACATAATAACAACAAGAATAAAAAAGAAAATTAAAAAGATAGCTATCAAATCTATCCTTCACCACACTTAAGCACTGCAGTTGCACCAAACTTTAAGGAAACAAAGCAAATCTACTTTAAAATCAGGCTTTTCCTTAGGAAAGTCATCTTCAAGAATCCACAGGAAATTTTCAAAGACGTCACTAAACAAACAAATGTGACAATAAGGGAAGTACAATATGAGGACCCAAGAGAGAGTAGTATGAGTAACATCATTTCAATAAATAAATTAGTTAATATTTCATAATTTATTGTCATTTACTTAAACTTTCAATGGTGACTCCAGTTTAAAAAAATCATCTATTGTATTCAACAGCCCTCCACTAGAAGCGAGCACAGACAGAAACACAACAGATCACAGACTTAAGAGTTTGAACCTGGTGTTCCCTATTTTTGGAGCATATGACTATATAAAAGTGGAAGTTACTATAGAATGAGATTAATTCTGTAGCTCCTGTCTTCAGTTGCCATAAGTTCTTGAGGCTCTCTGCCAAACTTCATGTGATTCGCATGCTTTAGAAGTGTAAAACAAAATCTAGTTACATCATCTAAATGTAACTGATCATCTGTCAAACAACATCAAGTTTCAAAAGGGTATCTCAGCAGTATGATCACATCAGGAAAGCAAACCTGCCTGTCTAGGAAAATACCTACAGCCATTTCTTAGCAGCCCTTTTTTTTTAATAATAAAAAAGAAAATAATAATTTTAAAAAAACCCACCCCAATCTGCACAAACCAACACAAAAAACTTCATATTTTTCCAGATTTAACTGATGTATTGAGAACTTAACTGTATTACTAAACTGCAATTACATGGAGCTTTATACAGTGAAAAATGTTATGGCTCAGTATACCTTACAAAGAAAGCCATATGCAGCAAAGTCTCTCTATCAGTACAGTGCAGCTTCCTTCTGGTATTACTGGTAACACACAGTTAGAGCTTCTCAGAAGGAAACCTGCCACTCTCCCTCCTGTTTTGAGTAAGAATCAAGAATACTTACTAAGTATCCCTGGCTCATAGAAACAAGACAATACATTTGCATGCCAATGACTGTTAACCTACATGCTTCACAATGGCACCTAAAATTAACTCCAAACAAACTCATGTAATCTCTTAAGACATCCGAGTTCCAATTACAATACCTGCTATTAAGAGTGCTGTTTACACAGAACCGAGCAATAACTACTTTTACTAAGATTATTGCTAAATTCAATTATTAAAAATAGATTATAAACAAAATGTTGTGTTTACAGATAGTGTACTGAACACTTTTGCCCAGTAAGTCAGAAAAATAGGAAGGGAATACCAATTTCCTGAGTGAATTTCAAAGACTTCAAAACAAGAAAACATTTCAAACACTGTGGAAGTTTTTAACACCAAAACACCTTGTCCTTCACATCCATGTTGGCCAGCCCTAAGCCTAGTATGATTCCTGAAAAGGCATTCTACTGTGTGGTATCTGTGGCAAGAGATACCAGCAAAATTTTGTAAAACTAATTCAAAGGCATTCAGATTAAGCAGATATACATAACGTGTATGTATGTGCATGTGTGCATGTATCACTAATATATGAAAAAGTCTCCAAAGCTGACTTTGTAGTATCCAAAATGACCATGTGATTAGTGAGGACACTCAACATAGGTCGAACAACATGTACAAAATTTATTTCTGCTCACCTCTTATAAAGGTGAAAAAAATACCAGATGTGCAACAACCAGCTGCACTAATGGCATCAAGTTAGCATCAGCCAAATTATGATTAATAATTATGGTACTAAAGTGCACAAATAACTCCTAGAATGTTCTGGCAGATATTTACAATTCATCTGTAGAAACAAAGACAAATAACATATTCAGGGATTAGAACATAAAGGCAAATTCTGGGCCTCATCCTAAAACACATAATGAAGGCTGTACTATCCATCCAGTGTAGCTCTTTTGTAGGAAGTTTGTAGGACCAGCTCCTTACACCCAGATCAAGAAAACTGCAGTAAGCATACACATACCTGTTTCTTCAATAGAGTACTTTGAAAAACATAAATAGAAACACCAGAAACACCTCAAGTTAAAGATAAAATTTAGGAGTAAAATATTTTTTAAAAGTTTTGCTGCAACCTGCTATCTCATCAAGTGTGTTTGCTCTCATGTCCAACATGACCGTCCCATTAAGAATACAGCTTCGCAGTTCAAAGAGACTGTGCAGAGACAGAGTTGCTACATAAGGCTTGCTCCATCGATCACCACCATCTTCAACATCCTCTTCAAATTTCAGCCACCTGAAATGCATTCACATACATGTATTTGTATTTCTCATGGAAAGACAATTTGGCAAGCAATCCCATTCTTCCCCGTGGCTTCAGTATGGCATGGAACAGGAAATTACATGAAATCATACCAGTTTTCATTTTCTCAAGACAGTCCAACTGATTGACATTTATATCAGGTGTTTTAACCACACTCAACTGTTTTAACCAAACTCAACAATACCTGTCTATTCACGAGTTCCAGTCAAGAGTGTGGGATTCTGCCTTGTTACTTGTTTTGCCTATCTTGATTTCATCAGTAACTCAGGATTAGAAAGCTGTCTGGAACACACCGTATAGTATGTTCAGATCTCCAAGGGTGTGAAGTCAGACCTTTAAGAACTAGGCAATACTAATATGAGTAACTATAAATTGATCTTGATTCTGACTCAGACATTATGAAAATTGAACTTATGCAAAAGCCAGCACACAACAAGGTAGTTGCAAGCACTGAATGCAGAAGAATTTATTATAATACATATGCAGAAGAAAGCAACTCAACCAGTATGGGGCAAGAAGAGAACATGGCACCCTGTAACACTGATGCATGCAATTTGCTAAAAAAACAATCAAATGCTACCAAAGAACATATGTAAACACTCATGTGGGATTTTTTTTATGTTTGACTGAGGAAAAAGAATGGCACTAATATATCAGCATTCATATACCAAAGAGATTTCTGAGATGGCAAAAAACACCTGTTTTTATAACTCAACACAGTCCTGCCTTTCACAGTGCTTGGTATGATCAGTTTTAGGAAAGTCAACACAACACCAATAAGACTGGAAGTCTCTTGAGAAACCATATTGATTCTTTCAGAGTTGGACAAAAAAGAACTGGTCTGCTGAGCATGAACTGAGTAATTCCTATAGTCAGTGAAAATTCTAACTCAAACCTTGCTTGCAGTTCCTCAAAATAAAATCACAGGAAGCAATACCTTGAAAAAATCTACTCCTAGCATACCTAGCTGTTTCTTTCCATTCATATTCTTCTCCATCCCTGAAGCAAAGTTCATCCATTTCAGTGAAGAGATCATGAGGAATGTGTTCATCATCATCTTCAGTACCCAAGATAAACTGTACTCGTTGGGAAGGTGTGTCTTGAAGAAAAGGAGAAACTGAACAATCAAAATAATTCATACTTCTAAGACACAAGAAACATCACATAACAGTAAAATCTCCTGTTCTCAGCTAGAAATGTGCAACACAATATCCTCTTTAAGAGGGGAAAAGGAACAAAAGAAACATGGGCATCTCTAAACAAAGGCTCTCTGAAAATTTTTCATTGCTTCTGAAAACAAAACATCTGTAAATTCATGCTTATGAAAAGTTTTCAGCTCTTCTATAGTTTACCAATATGTGAACAAACATCAGCAGCAAAACTGGTCAAAAAAAGAAAAAAAAAAGAAAAAAATTAATATACCAAAGGGCTAGAGGCCTTGTTTTCACTTTGAGAACCAAATAAATGATACCATCATGACACAGACACAAATTAAAAAAGAGAAGACAAAACAGGTTGATGGAAAGAAAAAGCCTGGCTTATAGATTGGTTGACCTGGCAATAGTTCAAGATGCTCAACAGTGGGTACTCAGGCACTCATTGTTAGAGCAGCAGATTCTTCCATGGTGTGTTACTACTTACATAGGATGAAAAAAAATATTTTCTTATTGCATGGTTGGAGCCTTGTATATAAATTCGCATAGGAAAATAGAAGCTATGCACCTAAAATGTTGAGGAAACATTTTAACTTCTCACAGTATACTGCCTAGTGAAACAGGCTCAGCAATAACTTGTAAGAATATTAAACTATCTTTATTGATCAAAGTAGCACTGGAATCCACTGCTATAAGCAAAACTTAAAAAAACCCCAACGCAATAAAAACACATGGGTTTAGAGATATATTAATACCTACACAGATTTTGTTTCAACTCAAGTGAGCTTTCAAATTGTAAGGGTTCGATAATGTAGTAATCACAATGTTACCTCAAGTATGGTCAAAGACAGAAAAACCAGGTAAATTTCAACTGTAAAATTTTACTTGTTCACTGAAACATCACTCTCACAGCTGCTAGATCTGAACATATAATCGTATACTTCTACTGCAGCAGGAAGATTGTCTTTTAGATTTAGACATAAGGTCTGAATTACTAATAAACTTAATTTGGAACTGAATTTTGCTTTTGCATTGTTGTTCTGGCATACATCATCATCCAATAACACAATTCTGAAATGAGTGCTTGAATGCAAACAACATTCAATATCAATTAAGACCTACAGCAGATTGTTTCTGTCCCAAAACCAACAAATCCCAAGAATCCTGCCATATCCTGTGTATCCAGGATAGAGAACTAACCAGAACAGAGATGTGAATTTCTATCAATTTAGTATCTCTTGTTGCTTCAAAAACTGTACAGCAAGACTCTACAAACATAGTATCAATTATAATAATTTGTATTTGGGAGGGGAAACTTTGAAGATGGATGAAGCCAAGAACTGTAGGAGAATGGTAAAAGAAGACCTGTCAAAGCATTCCAATTTGAAGACTCCTTTGTTTCAGGCATTGCCCCCATGAAAAACATGATTCTAGTCATACAAAGCTAATAGTGAACAACATAGGGTCCACACTTGAATTCCAATTCATCATAACCTTCCCACTCACTGCAGTCTAGGAATTAGAGTGGATTTAGGGTCTTAAGCAAAAACTGCTAAAGAGTATTGTCAAATAATTTAATTGTGGATAATGATATGACAAAACCGTCATCTCTTGAGGATAAGGGGTGGGACAGGAGGCAGTTTATGATCCAAACCCAAAACTTAGGAGGCAGTATAATTCCTTTCATAACAGACAAGAAGGCTGAAGTAAATATTTAAATAAAAGACATCATTGATCAAATTACCATGGCAAATGCTGCTTCACAGCTATACTTTTGAGAAATCAGAAGTAGCAGCATACAAGACTACACAATCTGAAAAAAGGTGTCAAATTTAAATAACACATTATGCTGCAGGAGAGCATTACAAAGCTCTAGTATAACCTATTCAGTGCAGGCTGCTGACCACTCAATGCAGACAGCTGGATGAAGTCCAATAGTTTATGACTCAGATAAAACACAACCACAAAATCCCTGTCTGATTGTACACAGAACAACATTGATTGCAGCGAGAATAAAAGAAATAGCAATAAACAAACAACATTTAATCACAGAGTAGCTACAGAAAGGTTATTTTCAAGAGATACAAAACTCACGCAACAGACTTCTTACCATATGATGGAGATTCTCGGCCATCCTCTCTGTCAGTTTCTTTTTCTTTTTTTCTTCTGTGATGCCTGTGCCCACGATGTCGATGCCGTCGACGGCCTGGCTTTCCAAGTGGGACGTGCACTCCAATATACACAGCTCTATGGCCTTTTCAAGAGAGTTTAAAAGGAAACAATTAAACAAAAACTGATCTCCTGCTAAAATTTCATGTCTAAAGACAAGGGGTTTGAGATAAAGAAATCCAAAAGCACTTGACAAAACTACCCTTAGTGAACTAGTATGAACATTTCCTTTCTGTCCTTCCAGAGTGTCAAGGAACTAGTACTATATTCATTCCCTTGACAAACCAGGCCATATTCTTATTCAGTTTAAGAAATCAGTTGTAAAACGAGTAATACAGAAATAAAGCTTGGCCTTTAACCCTGAAAGAAGCTACTTGATAAACACAAGGCCAAGGCAGAGAAATTACACAATACTCTTTTGCAGGGATTCATGTCAGGATAGTTGTTAGAATGGCAAAATATAATTTCCTAGTTCGGCTTATGAACTTCATGAAGAAATTAATCATTTAAAGTCTGGAAGAGGTTTTCACCCCTTGAAAGAGCAGCCAGTATTTCCTCAACTAGCATGTGACACATCTAGGTGAACCTAATGCTCAGTTATGCCATTAATTTAGTACCAGGAGCATAAAAGGAACTTATACTTGAAATGTATGTCAACATATCAAATAACTTACAGAGAGGGTGGGGGGTTTATTCTATTCTAGAATGTTTTATTGAATTTAGGAGCACACCCTTAAATTAATACATAATGCTCTTTAAAACATGTACTTTCAAAATCTTGTTTTTCCTTTGACCTTTCACATTAAGACAATACCAGCATCAACAACTTGGCAAAAGAAATGAATCAGACTGTTATGAACATATTAGTACCGTGTCTCCTGTGATGGAGTTTGTATATACAATAGCCTTTTCAATTCCTTTTTAAACAAACAAAACTCAGGAAGAAACATTAACTATTAAGCTGGGAAGTTGACACTAAATACTTTGTTTCATACTGTAGAAGAGTTATTACAGAAGACAGACATTAACCAAAGGAAAAGGAAGTGGTTTTCCAGCACTTAGATGCAAATTCAGCAAATTTACATTAGACAAGCAAGCCCTAGGAGTTATGACTGTACACATACATACATACATACATCTCTGTGTGTGTAGCACACATACACTAGAGTAAAGTTATTGAAAAATCCTGGTGATTGCAGAGCTTTATAGAAATAAAGAGTGGTATGATGTCAACCTCGTTTTCAAAAAACAGAATCCGTAAGCTCGAAAAGATACTGCCTTAGAGAAGTTCTGTGTATTTTTATAGCACTGCAGACTAAAAATACAACCAAAAACGTCAGTATTAATGCATGAATAAGTTCAACATATAATTAATTTGGTCGAGATTCCTTTTCACATTACAAGACCCAATTCTTGACCAACTTCCAACACTAGTTTAATTAGAGTCGACTGATTGGCACTAGGACCAAATCTGAAATTAAGCATATTAAAAGCTATTTGTTCCCATGTAAGAGTGGAAAACAGATTAATTTTCTGAAGTACTCATCAGTCCTATTTATAGAGAGACATGTCTTTTGTGAGCTCCTTCCAATAAGAATAGTTAGCCCCTGCTGGACAGCCTGACCTCTGCCCTCCACGACTGCTATGCACAATGCAATTTCCAGAGAAATTAATGCCAATGTGACACCTAAACATAAATCAGTGCACTTGATATGTAATATGACCAGGAGGCACCATTAACAATGGCCATGTTACTGATAACATGACACAATAATCTTAAGCACAGGGAAAGCAAAAGTACTAAGCTCAAAAATAGCTGTGCTACTCACTGCACCCCACTCAATGCTGTGGTTGTGCTCTGGTGCAACCAAGTGAGCAACCACTCACTGCAAATGCTGTTATCATCCCTCTTAGAATTTCTGGTTTATTCTATATATTCCATTAACAACTATTAAACTACAGCATATATATACCTACTGAAACAGTTTTATTTGTTGTCAAAGTGTTGGATTTTTTGCAGGAACTACTTTTTCCTAAGAGAAACTCTATAATAGAGCACTTTATACAACTGCTTTTTTACAATGCTGTTAATACGACTGTATTAAGCATTGTGTTTTGATCACTGCACTAAGAAAACCTGCAGGAACCTCAAACTGTTCAAGATTTTACTTCCTGAAAAAATTAAAAGAACTTCCAGAGTTTGGTCTCTTGCTGTTCCCATAAATCAAGACAAAAATCTCACATTGCTTTCTGTACTCAAAAACCAAACAAAAATCCCACACAGTTTTTTCAAGGTGCTCCATCATAAACAACTCACCCAGCTATCGCAAAAATCAGCATTTTTAAGTGTGATCATTCCCACAGTCAGACCATGCTGCTGCACGGAGGAGAGGTGGAACAAGTAAATAAGGAGTCTATCTCTTTTTATAAAACTGCAGTCTGATCGAATTTTTTCTCAGTAGAAAAGTCTGGAGGAGAACAGATATGTTGCAAGGGGAAAGGTAAAAGCTATGGAAAACCAAGCTGAAATAAGCAACAAACCAAGGGTATATTTGAACAACTTGTGTCCACAGTAAATTGCTTTCCCACACCAAAACTCAGCTGTCACTATCACAGAATCATGTCCAGGTGCCTCTTAGCTGCTTCAAGGCACACCAAGGAGGCACTGCCAACTCAGTACACAATCCGGGCAGTCAGCCCACAATCTACAACATTTGATATTGCTTTCTATGCTGAGAGCAAACTTTTAAAAAAGCACCTTCTCACTACCCTAATAAATGAGGGCCTGACAAAGACAGGGGAACAGACCAGCAATGGCTTATCCTACCCTTCAGCCCACACTGCGCAGGAGTGACTACTGTATGGACTGGCTGTTTCCTCATGTAAGCATGATCTTGCAGGCAAATGTAAAACAAGAATACCTTCCCCAAACCACTTCTGTATATGCAAAGCAGTCAGACTGCCACACCTGCAACAGTATTTCGGGACTGATGAGAAACGTTGATGAGCAGGATGATTCTCAGCAATTACGTAAAATGCATCACAACCCAATTGCAATGCTATCAGAATAACTTCAAGAAAAAACTTGATGCTGAAAAAGAGCCTCTGATTTTTTTCCTTGCTCAGAGCAAGTATTGAGGGTGGCAGTAGAACAGGCTAACCAAGGAAAAATCTGGCTATTGCAAATAGCAGCTTATGCGTGTGCCAGACTGTTCCCTTAAGAAAAAGGCCTTTTTTGGTATCATGAACAGTCATAAATAAAGACATCTCAACTACTACCTAGAGAATCCAAAATTGCTGCTGTTGAGTATAATGTCATTACACAAAAACACCTTGCAGGATACTCAACTCCAAAGGGCAAGACAGAACTGGGTAATAAAAGTTGGACCAACTTGACTCTGATTCTAACTCCAAGCGAAGCACTGAGAAGCCCTCTACAAAATAAGACAGCTGCATTGAGTAAGTCTGTGTTCCTATAAGTTTTATTATTCAGATAGGAGCAATAATGTTTGAAGATGGCAAGATAAAAGATTTACATACAAACAGAACTTACAAGGAAAAGAAAAACAAAAGAAAAACACAGGGACCTTTATTTCTTCATTCCAAATGAATTGGGTGAAACAACTTATAGTTCCTTTCACTCTGGCCAAAAATAAAAAACCCAAAATCAGAAAAGGCAATTAATATAAAATTAATATAATTGCAATGGAGAAAAAGTTAACCCTTAAAAGGCTGGAATTTGTATTTCTAGCATCAGTGTTATTTCTAAAGGTAACACAACCTTTTACTGGAATATCATTTTTAAAAGCTTGTAAAGTACAATTATGTGACCTTCAAAGCTTTATCCACACAAATGTCTGTACCACAGTACCACTTTCAAGCAAAGCTTCTTATAGAATTACGATAAACCAATAATCAATAGAATTAGTAGACCGCCCAATACTAAATTTAGTAATACAAAGCTCAAGAGATAGTTGCTCATTTTAATCCAACATGACTTTATCCAAGCTTAGCTGTTCAAATCCACCAAGAGTATTTACTACTTAAGGCCCTTATCAGTATGAAACAAATTTAAATGTTAGGAACTTGCAACGTGTCTCCACCACATGGTTGGTCTCAGTCCAAAAGTCAGTTTGTACAAAGACCTATAAAATTCACAGAAGAGAAAAT
Source organism: Acanthisitta chloris (assembly GCF_000695815.1). Taxonomy (NCBI): domain Eukaryota; kingdom Metazoa; phylum Chordata; class Aves; order Passeriformes; family Acanthisittidae; genus Acanthisitta; species Acanthisitta chloris. Next base: position 50,591 of record NW_008661223.1, read on the forward strand.
GCTCTAAGTTCCCTGATTTCTCCCCAAAGCCCATATGAAAATGGTAATAGAAGTCCAAGAACGATCAAAAAACATTTGTCCAAAAATTTTCTGATGTGGCAACCCTTTCAGTACAATTCCACACAGAACTTTCTCACTTCTTTCGCTAGGTGCCTTTCAAGCTTCACACAAAGAAGGACATTCTTCCCCATGTTAACAAGGGAAAGCAAAGAAAATCAAGTTTATGTGAATTCTCAAATCCTGTTACTTAGAAATTTTAATTTGTATTTATTTAAATTTGAAATTGTATTAATGAAGGATATAAGGACCACTAGAGGTGAGCTACCTGGTCAAGTCTTGCTCAAAACACTGCCAGCTTAAAAGCTGAAGCCATCTTTTGGATTAGGTTGGTTAGGATGACAACCAGACAAGCTTTCAGTATCTTCAAGAATATATACTCTACAGTCTCTCCAGGCAATCGATACCAATATATAGCAACATACTGCATGAAAAAGATTTCCTAATACCAAATCATCACAACCAATATTGCATCTTATGTGTGGTCTCCCTCACCCTTTCACAACGCACCTCCAACAAGTGTGCGACTTGATCTTCTCAATGAGCTTCCAAATCTGTTGAAGACAACATCTTCATGATAAGAATTACTATTTTTTCAGAAAATCTTCAAATAATAATCTGAAAATAGATCATTTATTTTATATGGAAGCCTTTACTTAATCAGATAATGTCATAATCTATCTTGTCCTAGCATGGAGCTTTCCAGTATGGAAGAACTGGATCTGCAGGAGACATCCTAATCTGCTCCTTAAGATCATAAAATGGGGAAAAAACTCCAGATGTTTGATGTCTTTTAACTCACATCTCCAAATGCATTACCCTAGAAGGAAAGACTTGAACTAGAGCATCCTATGCCCTGAAATTAGTTTCCCTTGCATCACAGAAAATACTTTTATGCACAAAAATAAGCTCAATCCAACCTATAAGCGCAACTTCTGCCTTTTCTGTCACAGAACTGCTCCGAAGGTAGAAACATACAAATGGAAAAAATAATACTAAGTGGATGAAAGTAAGAGTGAGAATGAAAAAGTCTTTTCATGCCCCAAGAGACTTAACATCTCAAAGGTCTTATCTAAATATTCTCTGCTCTGGTAAAATTTAAGGAACAAGAAGAATCCCACATTTATACACACACTATGCTAATTCTCTAATTTTCTAATTAAAAGTTATGCCTCTTTTCTGAAGGATGCAATTAAATGCACAAATCAATACTGATAGTAAAGTTCGTAGCACTAGACACAAACTATTTCAAAACAAACAGCACTTTCACTTATATTATAAACTTCTAACACACATTCCTAAGAAAGTCAAATTATTTTCTTTGAAATTAACGTATTGAAAGTGAACATAAAATATTTTCATATAATTTTGATCTTCCATGCATGAATTGACGAAGAAGTCCTTTTATTACAAAGGATTCTTTTGTGCATTGTTAGAAGAATTAGCTGACAAAAACTATCTCTTGCTCTCAGAATAAAACATTTGAGATAAAATTTTCGAATCAAATCTGTATAAAGGAGTAAAGAAAGTTCTTTCACAGGATAGCTACATGCCACAGCTGGAACACTCAAAGCTTCTCCAACAGTGCAGCACATTTTGTAATCTGTGACACCTCCTGGGCTGTACTCTGAAATCTCCTGTTCCTCCCAGTAATTAATTATATCTGAGAATACACTCTTCATACCAAAATACTAGGATAGGTAAAATTGAGAAGCATAATCCAAAACCATAGCAGGCACAGTATAGGGTAAAGCAGCTCAGTAAGAGAATTTTCTCACTACACAACGTAAGACAGCATCATAGTATGCTGACTTACAAAAGCAGTAAATGCCAGATTTCTCACTGCACACAGAAGTGATGTTTTTTCTGACTTAAAACCAAATATGAGTTTGCAGTGGCAGTCAGAGAAAAATGTACTGAGTATTTCTCTTTGACACAACCAACGATATTCAAGAAGGCATTACCAGTAATTGCATTAGACATGCAGGTAGGACCAGTAACAGGAAAAGCTTAGGGCTGGCTGGCAGAGCCACACAGGGATTCTGGCACAGTATGTCCAACCCAGGTCCCTGTGGCCTGCTGCCAGCATCAATCTCCCTCACCTAGGAAAGGAGCCAGCACTTGGTACCTGTGGGAGGGGGCACTAGCTGTCCCTGCTTTGTACAGCCAAGTCAGGCCACAGCTGGGCCCCATGCTTTATCTGAGTGGAAGGTTCTTGGCTCAACAGACCAAGTATCTCTGCAGCAGAGCTCAGGAAAAACGATACATACCCAAGATAATTTCCAAGAGTAATTTCTGTTGGAGGAGATAAAACCTAGAAACATGCAATTCAAGCAGAAGTCCCATTAAGATCCAAGATTGGCTCTTTGTCCACTAATCATATCATAAAATCAGAGAATGGTTTGGGTTGGAAGGTATCTTAAAGATAACAGAATGTTCAGGGTTGGAAAGGACCCACGAAAATCATTGAGTCCAACTTTCAGCCCTGCACAGGACAGCCCCGAGAATCACACCATGTGCCTGAGAGCACTGCCCAAGCATTTCTTGAACTTTGTCACGCTGGGTGCTGTGACCACCTCCCTGGGAAGCCTGCTCCAGTGCCCAACCACCCTCTGAGTGAAGAACCTTTTCCTAGTATCTAACCTAAACCTACCCTGACACAACTTCAGGCCATTCCCTTAGGTCCTGTCTCTGGTTGTTAGAGAGGTCAGTGCTTGCCCCTCCACTTCTCCTCGTGAGGAAGCTATATACAGTGATGAGATCTCCCCTCAGTCTCCTCCAGGCTGACCAGACCAAGTGACCTCAGCCATTCCTCATACAGCTTCCCCTCAAGGTCCTTCATCTTCATTGCTCTGATCATCTAGATCATCTAGTTCCCACTCTCCCCACCCCTCCCCATAAGGACACAAGTCTTCCACATTTGTAACACTGTGCTCGTAAGGTACTGCAAAAGAAACTGACAAAGAAGATTTTCCAACTTCATCAGTGGGTCACAAACACACTCTCATTATAAATTTTGGGAAAAAACATTAGGACAGAGTTTATGTCAAACACTTTTAAAAAGCATGGCTTCCATCTTCATCTGCTGCTGTAAGCAATGTGGTCTAATTCCAAAATTCACTTAAGATTGTATTAATAATTGTATTAGAAAAACATCCTCAATTTTGGTGACTTCTAGAGAAGTTCTGAGCACATTTCTGTATCATTTCTGAATGATATGGGCAAAATAATTTATCCTGCACCAGCCTCTAGCATAACGAGTAAAAGTGAACATTATGTTGATGCTGCATATGACTGAGTGCATGTCTCATACACCTGACTAGCTGTGGTGTACCTGTCGCTTGTTCTTGGTCCAACTCAAACTAAGGAGCAGGCAAGACCTTCTCAATTCAGAGATATCACCAGAGAGGATGGATAAAAGGTGGCCTGCAAGAATCACTGATGGTCCTCCTAAATTATTTTTGTTTTCGGAAGCAGTTTCACATTTTTCTCCTTCTGAACCACATAAAAAGATGAAAATTCATGAGAAAAAGCATTTCAAAATTCTTATTTTCCCCTGTTAATACAGTTCTTTTCTAGACTATAAGGGGTCTCTTAAGGGTTCAAACATTCTTTTTCAGTGTGAGCATCATATTCTGCACCATAACCTGTTCTGTACTGCCTGTTTAAATGAGTACAGCCCATTACAGAACATAAAAACAAACACTAAGCACAATCTTAAAGTGCCAGTAGCTACAATGGCCTGTTGCATTACTTGTGTCACCTGCTCCTGTACAACTCATTTTCTTAAAAGATTTTACAGGAACTATTTATGGTTTTTGAACAGTTGGAATTTAGATGCATCTAGAATAGATAAATAATAGTAGTAGTACAGAACAGAGTAACAGTAAACCTGCCACTTGAAAAAAAAATCTTAGCAATACATTCTACTACAAGCTGCCCTAGAAATTTTTAGTTCCCCAAATCCCTTTCATAATACTAAAACAATTTTTAACTACACATAACACTTGAAATTGCAAAACACTTGTAGGGCAAGTTTTCCACTTACATATACAATATTTGCTTATGGGAGAGGGGGAAATCACAGGATTATTTAATTACCTGTCCTTGTTAACTAAAATTAAGTGAAAACCACAGCTCTTCTCTTAAATAAAAATTAAGGCTCTAAACCATGAAGGTGTAAGAGATAATAGGGTTACTTGAAATGTAAACACTACTTACACCTGCCACAGGATAGTGTGAGTATGGAGTAACTATTAAATCATCTTAGCTCTTGAAAGCTGCTACTTGGACTTAGGCCACAGAAAACTTGTCTACGGAGACACACATTCGTGACCTCAGATTGTTCCTGGAACAAAACTTCTGTTATGTGTAAACTCCTTATCTCTGCTATGCTTGTAACTAGCCTGCTAAGAGTAACAGAATGTATTCCTTACACTGTATCTACTAAATGGATCCTCAAATCAAGGTTGAAAATTAACTACACATTTAAAAAGATAGGTCCTGGTAGTATCAAATCAAACATATTAACTTAGTTTTAAGTAAGATTTCCTTGAACATGGTTCTTTAACAGAAAATACCTCTCACAAGGTCACATGAAATACTTCTGCCGTTACTATTCTTGCCTTACTTCCAACTCCTGCCTCACTTTGTTATAACTCTCATTCATTGCAGTTCACAGAGTCTGGCAACAAGTTAAGAACATTAGGTGCTCTTAAAATGTTATTTTAAGATGTTATTCCCCTTTTGAGCTCTTCTGTAAACTGACATTTGTTATTTCAAAGTAAGGCCTTACAGCTTCAGTGAAGTGCAGTACCTTTATTTAGTACACACACAGTCTGCCCACAATTGCAGTTTACCATCTCTAACCATTTCTCTTTTCCAGGAAGAGAGTTATGAAACTAGAAGCCTGTCCCAACCTTTCTAACCCAAACACTGTCACTCTGGATAGGTACCACACTTTCCCAGCCACCATAAATAGAATGTACAGCTTGAGAAGTCCTAAATCCAAGATCTGTTTTCCCCTTTAGCATCTGGCCCTCTTTCCATTAACATTTCATCTCACAATTCCCAGAAAATACAACTATCCAATACTGACAACAACAGAAACACCTTTGCTTTAGTAGCAAAATTGTGTCTTCTATAGCATCAAACCTATCAACATTAGTTTGTACACACTTCAGAGCAGTTAAGTATCACCTGTTTATGCTGGCTCTTAAAGGTCTGGTGCTTCACATCATAGTTGAACTGAATTTACTGCTTGCTCCCTCTCTCTGGAAAAAAAATAATCTATAGACAAACCTCTGGAAAGGTTCCAAATTCCTAGAACTCCTTTTTGAGTCAACAGAAACACATGTTGGAAGACTGGACTGAAACAATTTCAGGTCTTAAAAACACTTGCAAAGCCTAATGGTTTTGTACAGGTCTTCCTAAGCCTACAAGAAAATGTTCACAAGTCAGAAATGAAAAATAATACCAGCTGGAGTTGTTTTACTGCTTGCAGCCAACAACTCAATTTCTCCCCTATTCAGATTTTAATACCAGAATTAAAAACAAGTCTCAAAAATCCCACACACCTACTTTCATCATAATAGCTTATAAATAATCATCTCATAAACAGAGCAGTAAGTTCACAAAAATTTATCCTCTGAAACACCATGAATTTGAAGACTCTCTGAGAAGATAACTATACGAGTCATAAACAACCACACTTGCATACCTTTCTCCTTCAAATGGGAAAGGAAAAACTTCTTGTTCTTAGCTTGGAACAGTTTCCACTCACAAAAGTCAGAAAGCAGACTGTCCCTCCCTTTACCGATTCTACCAATAACAAACAAATTCTTACAAATATATAAGATATTAGAAAATATATGTAAGGGCCAATAATAATACCTACTTACGTGCGAAAACGTGTGCCTTATATTAAGCTTCAGATAAGTGATAATCCTAGTGGAAAATATTTTTCTTGTCAGATACTTCTTATTAGCTATTTGTTTAACTTCTGTATAGCGAACCTCTTGAGTTGAGACACACTGGGCCACTCCAAAGAGAGTGAGAGGTAGTCAGTGGAAAGGTAAGGCTGCATAGCTAAGAGGAAGGTAAGGACAGTGGGTTCTCATCTCACAGTGGGTCAACAGCAGTTTACGTTGACTCAATTGTTCAAACAGAACTCTTCACCTTAATTTATTCTTTGGCTGTGGGTAAGACAGGGATATTTTTCACAGCAGCAATACAAGTGCTTAATGGCCTAAAGCAGCCTGAACCTCGTGCCTGCCCACCCAGTATCTTGTCTAACTGCTGCGCTGTACTAGCTGAAGCACTCCTACGAATGTGCTAGGAAAGAGGGAGGAAGTGATCTGGCTGCACATTCCCATGTCCTTCTCTGAGGCTGAGGCATTACAGCTGCTCAGGCTGCTGCCCAGCACACTACTCCAGCTGGATGCCTGCCTCCCCTTAACCCCTGCCTCCCTGCAAAATATTCACATGCTTTTTCTGGGTCATCTCTCAGAGAAAAGCAAGAGAAGGAAATTAAGGAGGTGGCATCTTAAATCTGCACTGAAGATTTAACTGCACAAACAGACAAGGTAGTGGTTTCACCACAGCTCAACCCCAACCGGCATTGTCACAGCCTCCACTGCTACACCTCTCAGCATCATATTTATACTTCCTTCCTCTGCCCAGCACTGGCACACATCCATCTGAGTGGCAGATTGGTTTGGGGTGCTCAACTGCTGAGATCTTTACTCTTTTCCTTTGTCAGGACTGTTACATTTTCTGCTGACTTAACCAAGCTTATAGTACAGTCAGACAAATGAAAGTGTTAGCATGAGACAGAAAGCAGAAACAGAAGGGAGGAAACAGAGCAAGAGTATGACTGCAACAGCAACAACTCTAATCACTTTAAACTGTCCCTTGTTAGAGGACAGTATGAGAAAATGTGACATCAACCTAACATCAACTTTTCGCGGCTAGAAACTGCTGCTACAATGGCTCTCTGGTGTTCTGAAGCTGCAAGAGTCAACTGCTGATAGTCTCACAGCATTTTGCAAATGTTAATTAAGCTTCAGAGCATTCTATGTAAAAGGTAAATAACTAAGATTTTAACACTGGACCTCCCTAGGTTTTCCTCTGGCTGCATTAAATACCATCCATGAATCTTCACCCCAGTCTAATTCCCTTTCAAGTAAGAAAGAAATTGTGTCTTAGATGAAGCTAAATCAATGCTATTTTCATTGCTAAATGCAGGAAACTGAGTCAAATAATGAACACTAACAGGATTCCATAATGCTCTGACTGCAGATTGTGGAATGTACAGTTTACTATGGAACTAGAAGCTCTTATCTGTTGAAACTCGGTATTTAAAGTGCATGACCACAATCACAAGGATACTTAACTTTCAGAAAACAAAACAAACATCTCCCCCATGACCCCTGTTTCCTGAGTTTTGATTCTGCAGAACCTGACATCATTAATGCTGGAAAATTACTTACCAACACCAATCAGTTTTTCAAACCTACAATCTCAGAAGCAAGCTTTCCTTGGAAAGCTTAATAAAAAAAAAAATTTAAGATTTTTTTCTATGACAGATTTGAACAACAGTGAGTATTTAGCATGTATAGAGACAAAAACACAAGAGCAGCTCATCTCTGTCTTCCACCAGTTTTACTCCTAGAATTTCTTGATAGACAAACTTCTGATTCCTTTTAGCATGGAAAATACATTTTTATCTCTAGGCAAAAAATCCATGTTAAGCTAACAGAAAACCACCACAAACTTACTCTCTAGTTCTTCTTTCTCAAAATTTGTATTGATAGTAGAGCTGATTTTGCCCATATCCACAACAGCTTCTTCATCGTGACCCTGAAAAAAAAAGACACAACTTTAAGTTAAAGCTAAATAGAACTACTTTTTTTCCTAAATTCCTAAATATGTTCTGAAGCTGTTTGTCAGTTTCCTAAATAATACATTTTCACCGATTAGAAACTAAGAATGAAAATGTCCCTGAAAATCCACCCATCCAATTCTTCAAGAAAGGACTGTATTGAAAGGATAATAGAGTAAATCAATGGATAAACTAAATACCACACAATTTCCTTTTGCACTGCTCTTGATTTCATCATATCAAAGTATCAGGACAAACATTTCAGAAGAGCAGTATTCCTTCAGCAGCAATCTACTTCAATGAAATAACTGGCAAATTTATAAAAAGTTATGTAAGTTAACATCAAGAGATATTGAACTCATCTGCTTAAGGGAGAATTCCTGTATGAGATTTTCCAGCACAATTAAGAAGCTTTTGTGAACCAAAGGCTATTCAAAGGGGTGGCAAAAGGGTTAAGTTACACAACTTGGGGTTCTCTCCTGGACCCACAACTCTGAAAAGACAAAAATAACTGTTTCACCCCGGTTTCAACAGTCAGCTTGTTACCCACAACCCTACCTAATTCACATTTTTAAGCCCAAAGTTCAAAAGCAGCACTGTCAAGACGACCTGTTCAGATTCCATTACTATTGAAACCACACCAAGGGAACAGGATTTGAAATAGATACAAGCTCAACAACGAAGCTTATCTATGAACATGTCCTCTAAGCACATTTAGCACATAAAGCAGACCTTTAAACACTGCCTTTTGCTCAGTATTGACAAAAATAAAGTAACTGAGCAATAGAAATCTCAATCTCATCTCAGACTTGACATCAAAAGAACATTAAAGTTGTCTTTCTGCATGTGTTTGCATTCCTTAAAATACACTCCACTTTTAACAGCTCACAAATTACAGCCTCCTGACAGAACTGGTTCTCCAAAAGAACCACTGCCTAAGGGTAATCTAAGTATAAGGGCAGGCTAAGCACTAAAGATTAGTGTTCCTGCTCTTTTTGCTCCCTTGGGCACATGCTTTTTTCCTTAAGTCAGACCTAACAATCATGAAGTCAGATACAAAGATTTTAAGCAGTGGATTTTATTTTAAGGGTTTTTTTAGAACAACTAACTTAGTTTTCCATGGGATCAGTTCACGAAAGTGACTTTTCTTGTGGCTATATGACAGCTAGATGTACCACAAGTTAATCTGTTTGATCACTGCTTCTGGTAGCATTTACATTGATCTGATGCATTTACATTGATCCACATGGGATCTGTGATAATGGTTTCATGGGGGGGAAAAATGGAAGCCTAAATCAGGAGTCTTATAGGGACCGTGAGCCCTAACAGTGTTGACATTCACCTAAACTCTGGTCTTAGAATAATAGTTAAAGGTTGCTAGATCACACAAAAAACCAAAAGCAGTTGGCATTATGTAAATAAGCAGGACAGAAGAGTGGTACATAGCAGAATAAACCTACGAAAACTAAATAAATGTTGATTCTGAGCAGTGACCCTAACAATAGTTTTCAAGAAAGTCACTACACAGTAACCTAACTGTCACTACTGCAGAATTGCAAAAATCAGAGTTTTGCCTAAAGGTTAGAAAAAACCAAATTCCTGCACACTCCACACAGCTACAAATAAAAAAATAAATTAAAAAATCAGGTGATTAAACCAAAGTCATATCTATTGGGCAAATCTGTGAAAATTTTACAAGGACCTATTAATAAAGCGGAATAAACTTAACAAGTGTCATGATAATAAGATGGGAGGGAGGCATGGGGGGAATAACATATTCCTGACTCCCACACGACAAAATCAAGTGCACTATATACAGATATACACAAAAATCCTGCATGCTACTAGAAAACTCCAAATAGAGACAGACACGGACGAAGGAATAATAAATCCTTTAAATTATCTTAAGTGTCTTAGAGTATGTGAGAGAAAAAAAAAAACCCTTAATAACAGGAACACTGCTATCAAAACCTGTTCCACAATCAGCTTCATGGTTATAGCCACAGACTGGTAAAATATCCTATACCTAAACACACCTTTTAGGAAACTTGCAATCTTATCCAATAGTTTTTGAGCAATAAAGGCAAAGCTTTTCTCCAGATTATAGAAACTAGCATGTACTAGTAGGAAACTACATACACACTGCATAAAATACACATGCAAGAGAAGATTTTTATCTTCCAATAACATTTTGAAAGTGTATTTGCTGTATGCCCTACGTCATTAATATTTATCACCCTTTGCTTTAGTAAGAGAGGTTCTTTGCCAGACTCATCCATACAGAAGCAGCCTTCAAAAACCACATCATGTGAAAGTAACACGTCTTTTGAGATTAGATTACAGGAAGGCATGCATGCCCTTGCAAACCATTCCATCACTATCTCTCAGTACTCAACATATGCAAAGACTCTTCCAAGAATAAACCATTAACAACCACAAATATCATACATGGAGAAAGCATATCATTTACAGCCTTTGTTTAGAAAAACACAAAGCATCATTTTAACATATCTGTCTGTGATGCCAAGTGCAAATCCCAGTATAAAATACTTTTGCCTTAGGTCAGGTAAAAACCCAAAATATTTAAATATGCTGTAAAACTAATTCCAAGCTACAACCTTTTCCTGGTTAAAACTAAAGTCTGTAGGGCATAGGTTTTTAGCAATTACAGAAGATCTATCACATCAGTTTAAGGCACAAAAAGGGGGAGGGAAACCTGTTAAGAGCTGCCATTCTAGTTCTCTCTTCTACTTTCTGAACTTTTTACATACATAAACAAAGAGCAGCAGGATTGCTGAAAACTTGTCAGCTTCCCTTTTTTAGGCACAGAGAATGACTTGAGTTTAGAGCAAGCATTCCGCTGCAGTTTACCATTTCATGTGAAACCTTACATACAGTAATCCCACAGTCACCCAAATACAGCTGATGAAGTCAAGTCAAAGTAAAATTCAGGACTAATTTGGAATGTATGTAACTTTCATTTTCAGTCAAGGGACAGAACAACTGAGAAGGGACAAAAGAACAACGTAAGCAGCAACCAGGGTGCCCCAGGGAGATATTAAGCCTTCACCTTTGGTTTGCTTTTTTTACAAGGAGATGGCCATTTATAAAAACAGAACAAAATCAGAGTATTTCAAGG